>NC_056729.1:1630345121-1630645121 GCF_019279795.1 Protopterus annectens
ACATCCTTCATGCGCATGGACTGGGATGTGGACGCATACGTATGGACACGCCGATCTGGGTATTTCTGTTCATATGTCCTGCATTTCATGGACACTTGTCATCAACCCAAACACGCAGGTGGCATATGTCTAACTGTGCCGTAGTCACGGCTATAGCTTCGCCTGTTGTTCGGAAACGCTGGAGTGATTTCTGAGAAGGTATTTTTGGGTCCTTCAATGGACACCAATGTGCATATGTAAAGTTAGATGTTGCTGGACTGTGCCCAACTGGCCAGTGGTTTTGACTGCTGCTGTATGTTCCCCATTCGCGGATGTCTGTTTGACTACCCATTCTACGTGGTGCTACGTAACCAGGTGATTTAGAACTGTGAACAAATGGTGTACATCCAAAGTTGCAGGTTAGCAACCGCTTTGGATAAACCTCAGACGTCCCAATAGGACATATCCATCACTGTAATTTCAACATAACACCACCGGAACATGTTTATCCCCTCTGTATTCATTGAAGCATGTTTTCTTCATAGGTGGGAACGCCATAGTTTACATATCCTAGTTGACATTGTTGGTGTGCCATTAGTATGTGTGCCATAGGTCGCCCATCTGTTACGCAGTATGGTAGCGAGTGCTCTCCATTTTGTTGCTGGCAGATTGCGTGCTGTGTACGCCGGTGTTCGCACGGCAGTCCGACTTTGTATGGGGAATGTCATGTGTAGTCCCTATGTGTATTACCTGTGTTATGCCTTATTGCGGCTGTGTAATTCCACCGGGTTTGCAGTTATGGGTGCCATCGTGGTCGTACGCTTGTCCATCCATGGGAATTGCCTACTGGACACTGGTATAGGGCTGTACACATTTCACACCTGCATTTAGCAATTCCGTGGATGCTTTGCATTATTAGTGGGGAGTAAGGCAGGTTACGCCACATCCTCCCACGGGCGGACAAAGGATTACCTGCCAAACGACAACGAGCCCTGTTTCTACATTACCCAGGATCCCTTGACTGCAACAGTCGACCTATTAGTACCCATTACACATCCTTGATGTGTGCGGACTGTGATGTGGAGAAAGCGACTTCTATGGACTCGAACTCTGGGGATTTCTGTGCATATGTGCTGCTCTCATGGACAGCTATCATCAACATTGAACACGCTATGGTGCATATGTCCAGCTGTGACGTGGTCACCACTCATCGGTTCACGGTGGCGATGAAGGCGGCACGATTCCGTGACGGAAAATTTTTGGGTCCTACAATGGACATCAATGTGCATATGTAAAGTATAGAGCTTGTCGGACTGTGTCCGTGTGGCCAGTGGGTTTGACTGCTGCTGTGTTCACCAATCAGCGGATGTCCGCTGATACCCATAGTGTGTAGTGCTACGAAACCATGTTTTCCGGACCGAACCAAATGGTGTACATCCAATGTTGCAGGTTAACAACCGCTTTAATTAATCCCCAGAGGTTCCGGTTGGGAAGTATCGCCACTTTATTGTCGGAACGACACCTCCAGACTAGGTAAATCACGGGCACATTGGCACGGTCTTAACGGCCATTTGCAAATGTAATTAGCAGACATGTGTCAATACATGTATAATAATACATATTGTCATGCCGGCTTAATGTATGTTATTTGGACTATGGCCTCTGCTATTGACATCCGTTGCTGTGGGTGTTGCCGGCTACCATACACATGGCTTTCTCAAAGGCCAAATTCACAATTCTGAACACTACTGTGGTCTCCTTTAAGGACCTGAGCCAGTGGTCAACAGTACTGCAGCCACTGCATCACTTACATATGGTGTCTGCCGGTACCTACAGGACTGCATGGATCAGGCATTCCCTTACCCAACTGTGGTTCATTGTACCAATGCCAAGCATCCAGTGTGGTGTACCCCAGCCATACACAAGCTGTACAATGAGAGGAGGTGGCTACTACAAGGCAGAGCAGACACCTTGTGAGGTATGACACCCTTGGTCATTATATGCGTAGAGCTACAGGCTGTCATGACATGGTCCGGGAACGCTCCACAGATATATCTCCATGGACCTGGCTAACAATCATACAGCCTTCATTTGCTATGCTGGACACCTGGGAGGTCACTCCCACATATGCTCTGACTGAGTTCACGATGATGTGGAGTTTACTCAACATACACACATTGCCAACATACGGGCTGACAGGTTCGGTGAAGACATCTCCACACCCTCCCCACATGAAGAGATGTCTGTACCGCGTTTGTGGTCCCCAAATGTTCTGTGACGACGGTGGAACATGCTCTCTCCAGGGTAGTGAACATAGCATCCATGGGACCAGCTGGTGACCCGACTGTGTACTCCACGATCTCATTGAGGAATTAGACCCACAGTTAGGACAGCTGTTTATTTCTAGCCTCACCGGTAACGCATTCCAGGTTGTGTCGCACGGCGACTGTAGTCCCACTTCACAGGGCCAATGCCTCCACTGACCCTGGTTATTACTGTCCCATTACCATGAGGAGACCTATCTGCAAACACATGGGAAGGGATCATACTATGCTCGTAGATGAAGGCATAGGGGACCTCATACTTTGCATCCAACCCGGTTTGCTTTGGTCAGGGCGGTTCATGCTTAAAGCATGGTTGACGTTCGGGACAGTCACCGAGGCCATTGATGGGGGTCTTGCAGTCCATACAGCCTACCTCGACCTGGCAAAGGCCTTCAACACAATACCCCCCCTCGGGTATCATTGATAAACTCATTGGCTTGGATGTGAACATGTACATCGCAGGATGGGTTGTAAACTGGCTATGTGACACGGCCCACGCGGTCATAGTTGATGGCAGCATGTCGGACCTACTGCCTGTCGCAGGCGGTGTCCCACGGGGCTCTGCCCTGGGTCCACTCCTCTTCTACATCTACATTTCCACAGTACAGGCACACACAGGGGTGTTATGGGCGACATTGCTTGTAGATGCCTGCGAACCGGTGTTATAGTGGGACGGACATCTGACACAGATATCCTTCAAAGGGGCCTCCCAGGTATGCATATCTGCTGTCAGGGACATGGCCTACAGCTAAATGCAAGGTAATGCAAAATCATACCCATCGAGGAGAACGAGGTCACCCCTGTCTGGCATATGGGTGGCAGTCCACTGAGCTGGGGTAATTACTAGGGATCAGGGGACGGTTGTCGGTCACCATTCGCTCAACACACACGCTGTTATCATGGTTCGGTAGGACTTCTACATTGCCCACCTGTTTGTGCAGGGATTCACATCTAGATCAAGGTAGGTCATTGTCTCCTTTGTACTCATTACGCGTTACACCTATGATTGAGTACATTGCCCCATTAGGGTATCTGACCCACACCTACAGCAGCTGGGAAGGCCTCATAGGTTACTTGTCATACAGATGCAGGTGTCAGGGATTTGTGTAATACTGCCCCACTGTTAGGACCCTGCTCCATTCGGGTCACATACCTCTTGTTCGGTGTTGACCTGTGCCTGACATCACGAGGCCATGTCGACCCATATGTCATGTCTATACTTCAACTACTGTATCTACATCCTCGGAACCACAAGGGCAGGTGACGTGAACCTTGACGCTGTCATTAATAGGATGTGTTGGAGGACACATACACCCAGACACTCACTATGCTGTGGATCTACATCACAGTACATGTGAGGCAGAGATCCTTGCTAGCCTTGTTCGAGGGGGATCTTGTCCGTTGGATGGGGGATTGCAGATATACCCCAGGGATTACATCATCACTGCTTAACAGAGGTACGGCAATATCATAGGCATTTTATCTCCGGACCGGAAGGTTGGCAAAGGAATCCTAACTATGGACTAGGGTTATGGCTGACCTTGGGTAGATAGCCTACCCTGTACCTATGGGCCTATGAACCTATGTTCATAGTTTGTCCCATTTACACTTGTCTATCCCCTATCCTCTTTCTCATGTGTATATTTCTGTGGCACGTGATTGTCCTCTGTATTACCTGCAGGTATGTTGTCTACAGTGCACATACCACGGTTGGATTACAGTGTATCTGTGTCCCTACCACTGTGATACTGAGGACTACCACACATCCTTCACAACATTACATGCATATGTCCATTCTATTATTCTTTGGCCTATGGGGGGGTGTTAAGGCAATGGTTACATGTGTCCCTGTTTGTCGCTGGCGTCATGCTGGTCTTTGACCAGCCTCCGCTAAGGTCGTGGGATGGACGGTAGTGTTGCTGTGTGTTTGGCATGTGTTTTCATTGCTGGTACATCTGTGGGAGGTGTGGTTGGCACATGTTCCTCTTTGCAGGAGCCCCATCCTGGGGTTTTGTGTCATGCATCTACACTTGGCACGCTATATGTCCTGTGCTATTCCACAGTCGTATGCCTTCATGCATTACTACTGCGTGTTACTGGCTGTTTTGTATGTGGTACACATGGCGATTGTGGTGGTTGGCTTAGCCTATTCCCATGCTATGACATACACATCTGTCAATTAAGTTGTTAAATCAGACTGTAACACTCATTAGGCTTTTCAAAATGACAGTCAATAACACAGGAAGCTCAGTTTCACAACGCTTTAATAGTGTACACCAGGAGGCAAATAACTATGCAGTACAAGTATAAAGTTTTGTCTGACTCTATACAGGAAGCAGCTTTATGTGTATTGTGTTTTTAATCAGCTTTGCCCACCTTAATGACGTGGTCAGTCACAGGGCATTTACATCACTATAGTCCACAATATTCTATTCATAATGACGGTGCTAAGGTAATGCTTATTAAATGTTTTCCCATGAGAATAGCACAGCCTTGCAAGGCACCTGGTCAATTAGAATGTCCTTCTGTAAATGTTGCTCCGTCAAGGTTCCAAGCCTGTTCGGATACAATAGTCAGTTCATTGTGGGGTTGGGAGGGTGGCCTAATGGTTAAGGTGTTTGCCTTACAAACACAAGGTACAGGGTTTGAATCTCACAGGGAATAATTGGCTAGGCTTAAAATGGCTCTCAAGAGCAGTTAGCCTAGTACTAACCTATGAACCTATGAACCTATTTCCTACTAGGTTCCTTTGTCTCTCTGGTGAGCAGCTGTACTCTATCTTCGATAGACCTCACAAGGCCATCCTCCTCAGTGGAAGGAAGAAAGATATACATGTACATACATTTATTATTCTCTAACCCAGCGGATAATTAATGCTGAATGACATACGGCTGCTGAACTGGTTACTGCCAGGGTCAGAGTTCAATCACACTGCAGCTACGCTTCAGGCAATTACATGCATGATAAGTTCTACTGCCATATTGTAAAATAGAATAAAATGCATTATACACTCATTTGCTTCTAAACCAGCATGTCATATATGTTTAGACATATCTTTTCTAACATTCTCCCTCCTTTTAATGCTTTTTATTCTCATCCAGAAACATATACAACATTATTTCATTCCCTAGCCTCTTCCTCACTGGAACGTTTAACTAGGCAAGTCATTTGTTTTACATTTCAGAAAGAATTTCATTTGGTATTAACAAATTCCACTCCAGGTCTTGATACATAGTCTCGGTTACAGATACGTCAACAGAGTCCCTAACTAATCCTTTCATACAAGGTATCCCCTAACAGACACATGCCCCAATATGAGCAAAACAACACAAATGGCAATCAAGATATTCATTATGAGTGAACCCCATCCACCAAATGGATTCTGGAAATAGTTCGTCAGTGGGTTTGGGCCTGGTTCCACCATGGCTGATACCTGCTGTATTACCTCTAGGTGGTCGCTGATATCGAGTTTATTATGTGGTATATATGCACAGCAGTCTTCTTTGATAAGCGCCAAGACGCATTTCACCTCTCTCACGCCTGGTGCAGTCGAGAGCCATTACATTTGTAGCACAACAGTTCTCATTGCATTCAGTTCATCAGTCACAAGTTCGAGAGCAGAAAAGTCGCATTGCTCATTACTTCGAGAGGTTTTGACAACTTCCTCAGTTCCCTGATTGATTTCACTGCTCCATAAGCTGGGATTATTCCAGCCCAGGATATAACACTGTCACTCAAGTCCATATGAGTCAATTTTCCTTTATCTCTTGCAGAAGAATGATCTTTCCAAACAGCTTCGATTTCACCCACTGGATTAGTAGGTTTCTCGACTGAGTTCCCAGTTCTTCGAGCTATATCTCTTACATTTCGTGATCGCATCTAGAGGCAATTCTGCAGTATGTCTTATGGCTGGAACCAGATAACCCAAAAAACAACTGCCGGACCAATTCTCAGGTAACCATTGATATGCTTTTTTCCCACAAACAAAATAACAATATTCTACTTTACTACTGATGCGGTGGTAAAACTCTGCATGTAACATTTTCCTGTCTATAACAGACAACTGTTTATACAATTCAGGATGTTTCTGCACATCTTTCCACGTTGTTCTCATTAAGCTTAAATACGAATCATACATCGTGCTACAACTAGTACTGTGATCTTTGGCTTTTATATGACATTTGTAAGACACAGTTATGTTACAATTACTCCCACCAACTTGGACTGTATCATGTTTATAAAAACAAACAATTCCTTTTTTTGTAACAGGTAAGTACAGTGCCACTTTGTCTTGTGATCTCACAGAACCTGTATCAGAAGGTAGATATTCACAAGTCTCAATTTATCCCCAAGGGGACAGCAGACATCAAAAGTCCGCCATATGCTGTAGGTATGGCAGTACAAACCCAGCAATTTGAAATGTTCATAGTCTCTACATGCACACACTTCATGGCTAGGTATGTGTTGAGGTTTGGATGCCAATCTGTGGCCAGTTCATCACGTTTCATTATTTGTATCTGTGTAGTTATATGCAGGAAAGATCCCAGCAAAAGAAAAGTCACCACAAACATGGTTAATAGGTGTATGATCAGTAGGACAGTTAACCAATGTCTTTGGGGTTGCTTTGTATTGTTATACACTCTGCCCCTGGTCATTCTGTCTCTGTGGTATATCGGCTACGACATGTAAATCAGACTGGATATTCTTTACCGGTTTGCAAAGGGTCAGGTGAACCCAGGACGACCTCTCCGCAACCTTTACTGCAGTAGGCGTTGCCAACAGTACCTGGTACGGACCTTCCCACGTTGGACTCGTCCGGTTACTTGTTTGGATAACATTCAACCACACCCAGGATCCTGGAGTCAGCTCTGCGTCCGGCTTCGTTTGTTCTTTATCTGAAAAAGAGTTTAACTGCAAAACAGTGTTATTGGTTAACAATCCTCTCATGTAACTGGCTAATGAGCCATTGTCCTCCAGCTCTGCAGGCATGAGAGCTTTCCACTGTGGCACATAATATGCCATTCCAAATACTACTTCGAAGGGGGTCAAACCCTTTACATTTGGAACTGTTGTCATGCTCAGCAATGCTAGAGGTAGACAGCAAATCCAATTCGTCTGGGTGTCACTCATCAACCTCCTCAACTTATTTCTCGAAATCCCATTGTACCTCTCCACCAGTCATGCTGACTGTGGGTGGTAATGCACAATGATTCTTCAGGGAAATCCCAAAGAATCCCCCAGGTTGCTGGATTATCTGGTTCACAAAATGTGTTCTATTGTCACTGTAGCTTCTTTCTGGTATGCCAGATCTAGGGATACTTTCTTTTACTGCGGCCTTTGCCGCTGTTGCTGCATCCGGATTCCTGGTTGGAAATGCTTCTACCCATTTTGAAAACATATCTATAATCACTAAACAGTATTTCTTCCCTTCACATTTATTCAGCTCTATAAACTCCATACAAACAGTATGGAACGGATATGGTGGTGTAGGGAAACTCCCTCGCTTCGGTTGGAATGCTCCCTGTGCATGGTGTTTACTGCAAATATGACACGCTGCACAAAATGTTTGTATGTGGTTCCTAATTCCGTATGTTTGGAATATTCTGTTAACCAACTGTACCATCCCTCCTGTTGAGACATGGTTCTGCCCATGGCTCAACAAAGCCGCATATCTAAATAAATTAGACGTTAATATTGGCTTTCTCACTTTGGAGATGTACAGTCCGTCTTCAAGGATTGCTCCTCGTCTTACCCACGTCTGCTTTTCTGCTTTCGTAGTTGATGTTTGCATTGTTTCTAACATTTCTAAATCTAGAATCTCTGAGGATTGTCATTCCTCATTCAAAAAGAAAGTTTCTGAGTGTGAGGCTGCTTGTTTTGCAGCTGCATCAGCTCGTGCATTACCTTTCGTAATCTTATCCTGTTGCTTTGTATGAGCTGCACATTTACAATTAGCTACTTTAGTAGGTAACTGAATGGTATCTAATAAATTCAAGATCAATTGCACATGATTAATCGGTTTACCAGTGGATGTTATCATTCCCCTATTCTTCCACTGCTGCGCATAAACATGCACTGTAGAGACAGCATACTGATTATCGGTATATATGTCCACACATCTGTTTTCCGCTAGAGTGCAAGCACGTGTTAAAGCTATCAATTCTGCTGCTTGAGCAGACAAGTTATGCTGCAGGGGTTGGGCTTCTACAATCTCAATATCAGTAACTACTGCATAACCTACTTGATTCTTTCCTGTAGGACCCTTTCTACATGATCCGTACACATAAACTGTCACCTCTGCATCATCTAAGGGTATATCAGTAATATCTTGTCTGGGTAAAGTTATTTGCTCCATTTCTTGTTGGCAACTGTGTGGTGTGCCATACACAGGTGTCGGACGTGACGTTGATGGGTTTAATGTTGTACAACGTTCAATCACCATATGAGGTTGACTCAGGAGTATGGTCAAACAAGAAAGATGTCTAGCACGGGTCAGGAATGCTATTTTCTCTTGCAGCTAAATTATCGCAACTGCATGAGGCACTCTCACAATGAGAGGGTGGAATAATACCATTGATGCCGAAGCCTGTACTGCCATGGCTGCTGCAACAACTGCCTGTACACAATGTGGCAATGACCGTGCCACTGGGTCCAACTGCGATGAGTAGTAAGCTATGGGTTGCTTACTTCCATGCTGTTAAGGCCAAGACTGACGTCATATATCCCTGCTTACAATCTACAGTCTGAAAACATCTGTTATGATAATTCGAGACCTAAAACAGATGATGAAGCTATCAATCGTTTTAGTCTGCAGAAAGCTGTTTCTGCTACTGGAATCCAGTGTAGTATATCTTGTGCTGCCATAGGTGTATTAAAGATTAAAGCAGACAATAGAGCCGATTCAAAAGCATGGTTTGGTAACCAGCTTCGACAAAAGTTAGTCGTCCCAGGAAGGACATCATTCCTTCTTGGTAGTTGGTTTGGGTGCTTGTGAAATTGCTGCCTTCCTATCTTCATCTAATGTTCTACCCTCCTTGGATACCACATATCCCAGGTACTTGACCTGTATTCTCTGAAGTTGCAATTTATGCTTGTTTACTTTATGTCCCTGTTCTGCTAAATATTTCAATAATGCTATTGTATCTTCCCTACATTGCTGCTGGGTAGGGGCAGCAAGCAGGATGTCATCCACATAAAGTAGAACTTGACTGCCCCCGGGTGGAGTAAACCCCGGCAGGTTGCTAGCCATCTCCTGTGCGAATATTGTTGGACTTTCACAGTATCCCTGCGGTAGCCGAGTATGGGTGTATCTGTTACCCTGAATGTAAATGCAAACCAATACGGACTATCTGGATGTATAGGTATTGAAAAGGAAGCATAGCTTATATCTACCACGGTAAGATACTTCTGTTGTGGGTTCATATCATTCAATATAGTGTGTGGGTCTGGCACCATCGGTACTCTAGGTATTATTGCATGATTTACAGCTTGTAAATCCTGTACCATCCACCATTCCCCGTTTGCTTTTCTAACAGGAGATAGAGGGGTATTGCATGGTGAATCTGACGTTTCTACCAGTATCCCTTTCTTGAGTTATGCCGCTATGATAGGCTTGATTCCCTGCTCTGCATCCTTCCTCAAAGGGTATTATTTCTTTGGCGGTCTAAATGCTGACTTTGGTGTAATGGTTACTGGACGTGCTGTCCGAATAAGCCCTACATCTGATTTCCCTGTTGACCAAAGGGTGCTTGATATGTCACACAAGGCTCTCTCTCCTTCTTTTAACAGGAACACCGATCAGCTGTCCTCACTCTGCTGTAAGTGTACAGCTGGGCGTGCTTATGCTAGCCACTTTACGTTTTGCTTCTGTAGTCCCTGTTGTGACAATTGTAAGTCGATTTGCCTTTCCCATCGTGTCACTTTTCACCCTGGTCCACCCATCTGACATTTCTATGTTTGGTTACACTGACATGCGGTGGCCTGTTGGACTTATATAGTCCCATGAATTCCTGTGGTAATGAACAACTCAGCACACTATTACCCTCAGTATCCCAGTACAAGGTTCGTAACACTAGTCTATTGGCAGGATGTCTGCACAATGTTTGCTCATATTCCTTATCAGGCCCTGGTGTGCTACAATAGTACAGAGTACAATGTAACAAATGCTGCTGATCAATGTGAAGGGAGCGTACCTTACTGATGGCTACATTCATCAGTTCCTCAGTTACTGCCCCTGGACCAGTCGTGCCGAGGTCCTGCCTGTACCAATTATGGGATTCACCCTCCGTTCGCACCACAAAAGTATCCATTTGCCTTTGTGCCTCCATACCCTTCTTGGTAGGGACTACTGCTATGCCAAAGAGCTGCATAATGTCTCTCCCCAGTATATTTACTGGACATTTTGCAGAAGGTACTATTTTACTTCTCTGGGTCATACCTGACACAGGGTCAGTTATTGCTATATCATGGGAAAGTGGTTCCCTGTATAGCTGCCCGTTTGCTGCTTTCACTAATATGTAGTCAGGTAATTCTGAGTGTTCCGGTAACTTTGAAGGGTGTATCAAAGTTCGTGATGCTCCTGAATCACACAGGAATCTCACATCCTTCCCCTCCACCAGACGTGTAACTTCCGGTTTTGTGTCCGCCAAATAGAGCTCCAAGCTCAACAGGGCTAATTCTAGTACTTCGTTTTCCTCATTTTCTACATCTGTTTGCACTTCCTTTATCCCTTCTACTGCGTTTACATTTTCTCCCTGCCCATTAGTCTGTCCTGATAACTGTTGAACGTTATGACTGTCATATAGTCAAACCTCATCACTCCGATCCTTCCCTTCCGTAGACGGTTTTTTATTCAACCTGCACTCCCTTGCTAAATGTCCCCTCTTCCCGCAGTTAAAGCACTCACCTTTTCTCTTTCTTTCCTCAAACACCTCCGAGTCTCTGTCAGAGCGTTTATTGCCCTGAGTGTTTCTCTTACCCTTTTTACCTGACTGTACTACAAAGACGTCTGCTCCGTCTTCAGCTGTGAAGACCTGCGTCTTCCTTTTCTTCTTACTGTTAAGATGTCTTTCAGCAAGCCTAGCATACTCCAGTACGGCTTGTAGCCTACTCGTTCGGTGATCTATCATATGCTTTGTAATATAGCTACCGATAGGGGCAATGCAACCTTTCGAAAATGCATTTTTCAACTGTTGTTCATATGCACTATCATATTCAGATTTGCAGGAATAGGCATGCCACTATGGTTATTGAAACATTCCAATAATCTACCATAGTATCCATCTACAGTTTCATTATCTTGTTGTATGCACTGATTAATACAGGTCCAATCTGCTCTAGGTTTCCAATTTTCGGTAATTCGGTCCATAAGACCCTTCAATGTGGTGTCTACTTCTGCGTCACTATGTGGGAGTGGTTTAAGTTGCGCGGCGTCACGAGCATTCGGACGACACAAAACATGTGCCAGTCTGGACCTATTATTTGTCTAATCACCTTCTACTTCTTCCCCATTTAAGTGGTAACTCATTCGCATACCTTGTAAATGTTGTATAAACTTTTCATGATTACTTTGTGGATGGGGAATTCCTCTGTAACTTTCGGATATCTTCCGTGTCCACGATCTATACACTAGGGAGTTGGGTCCTGGCCTTCCTGTCCTGCCTGAGGGTTCGGTACTTCAATTAATTGACAGATTTCCTCACTCTGTTCTAGTGACTCTCTTCTTAGTTGAGTGTCCCTAGGTGTTTTACGTGTTCGGGATCTAGTTTCAATAGCTTCTCTTACAAATGGTTGTTGTGATACCTCTGTTGCCACAGGATAACGTGGGGGGGACTAGCCTGCCCTCCCGCTTCATATCCTGGATGTGGTATCGGAGGGGGTGGAGGGGGGGGACGTCGCTACTACTGTATTATTATCTTCTTTGTCTACGTATGATGCTCTCGCATTTTTAGTCTTCGGTTCACTACCTCAAGCCACCTATGTGCTTGAGGGATACCCAAATGTCGCTGTTTTTTCACCTGAACATCTTAGGGTTGCCACCTTTTCAAATGCCCAAAGTGGGACATTTTTGGTAGGAACGTCAGATTTTGCAGGGCAAAATATACCCACGGCCAGTACAAAGGACAGAAATTCACTTTTTGCCAGAATAGAAACCTATTCTTGTAGCATTTGAGTTGCTTATTCTGTTTATTATAATATTTTGGTGTTTCAGATACAAAATAACTGTTTTATGCGACTGTTAAAGAAAATATAGGAAATATTTTTGTCCTAAGATATCAGGACATTTGACATTTGTTCAGTTTTTTTGCAGGACACAACTGCCCAAAGAGGGACTGTCCCTCGCAAAGTGGGACAGGTGGTAACCCTAGAACATCTGCGTCACATTTTAAGTGATTCCAATGTTTCACTAACGATATTTTGTCTAATATACCATCAAAGTCATATTTATTACCCCATTTTGCAAAATATCTCACATTATCTGCTCTCTGCAATTGCATATACTTCGCATCATCCGTCAAAGGCGGATCTCACGATCTCTTAGTGCACTAATTTCCCATGTCTTCTAAACGACTGTTACGTAACCCTTCTCTCGTACGTGGTATCTCCTTCCCTGTATCCACTGTAGTGTCTACAATGACTGTTTACTCTGCTCTGTGTTCCCTGATCTATGTCCAAATGTAAAACTACTTGAATTGGTCTTCGACCTGCTATCACAAATGTTAACAAAAACACAATGTAGCCTGGTCCCTGATCTACAACAGAGACAAAGAGGCAAACTCTCCTTACCTGAGCCTCCCGTTTATGACTGCACGTTTTCTTCTTGGGATCCAGTTTTCCGCTTTTCAGCCACAGATCAGAAAGTGGACAGCCTCTTTACACACAACAATTCAGTCGGAGGTCTTTTCACTCAAGAAGAACCATTTAGGCAAACTCTCCTGCGCACATTTCTTACCACCCATGCACTCTGACCTGTAGCTTACCAAGGGAATTCCGGCTAAGAAGGACCACAATGTCAAATACGTTGTTAAAATCAGACTGTAGAAATCAGTAGGCTTTTCTAACTGACAGTCAATAACACAGGAAGCTCAGGTTCACAACATTTTAGTAGTGTACACCGGGAGGCAAAAAACTATACAGTACAAGTATAAGAGTTTTGTCTGACTCTATACAGGAAGCAATTTGTTTATATAGTGTTTACAATCAGCTTTTGCCCACCTTACTGACGTGGTCAGTCACAGGGCATTTCCATCACTATGGTCCGCAATATTCTATTCATACGAGGGTGCTGAGGTAATGCTTTTAAAATGTTTTCCCATGAGAATAACACAGCCTTGCAAGGCACCTGGTCAATTACAGTGTCCTTCTGTAATTGTTGCTCTTTCAAGGACCCTGGACTGTTCGGATACAATAGTCAGTTCATTTCTTAATACGTTCTTTTGTCTCTCTGGTAAGGAGTTGTACTCTATCTTCGATAGAGCTCACAAGGCCATCCTCCTCAGTGGAAGGGAGGAAGATATACATGTACATACATTTATTTTTCTCTAACCCAGCAGATAATTAATGCTGAAAGACATAAGCCTGCTGAACTGGTTACTGCCAGGGTCAGAGTTCAATCACACTGCAGCTAAGCTTCAGCCAATTATATGCAAGATCATTTCTACTGCCATATTGTAAAGTAGAATACAATGCATTATATACTATTTTGCTTCTAAACTGGCACTTCATATGTGTTTCTATATATATTTTTCTAACAATATCCATCCGGCCATATGCATGTTATTCCGTCCTTTACCTTGGCCGTGGGTGTTTGGCCGTCCGGCAACGCTACTCTCCACATGTGATGTCCCACCTTCCCCTTCTGTGCCTGTGGCACCCTGTTAGGACATCCTGTTTGGTAGGCAGATGTTCCGCTATATGTGTTTGACATGTCTGCATAGCTAATCATCGGTACGGTGGTTGAACATCCCGACTTGTCCACATGTGTACAGTTATGTGCACCGTGGCGTGTGCAAGCCTATGGGTTTGGACGGTCCATACCACATGGATGTACACATTCTGCTGACACATTCACATGCAGCCATTTGCATATCTGTACCTGAGGTGGGTTGTTAACATGTGGGTACATATTTGCCCGTGGCACTGCCTAAGACAATACTTCTTACCACATTTCAGGTATGCCCATTGTGTGTAGGTGTGTAGCTGCAAGGCTGCTAGCTGGGTTGGGTGCACGGTCGCATACATGGGTGGGGTTACATGCTATAATGGGGCTATTGTGTATTACATTTGCATGCATGGGTTCTGCTTCTGGATATTACGCTTAGAAATACATGGTCCTGTGTATCACGAGCACGTTGCTGGGTGTGGTACATGTTGCTATGCACATGTTTGCCTGTGTTTAGGTATCTTGGTTCCTTCTTGTTGTTATGTCGACACGGCTACCGGCTGTGTACTCTCACTACTGCTGGTGACCATTACGGTTGCCACCTTTTCCAATGCCCAAAGTGGGACATCTTTTGTGGAAACATCGGATTTTGCAGGACAACACATACCCACAGCAAGTAGAGATGACAGAACTTCACTTTTTTGCCAAACTATACGCTTATTCTCATAGCATTTGGGTTGCTTATTCTGTTTCTTATGCCATGTATGTGTTTCAAATACAAAATATATGTTTTATGCTACTATTAAAGATATATTGAGGGAATATTTTTGTCTGGAAATCTCAGGTCATTTGCCATTTTTCGATTTTTGGCGGGACACAACTGTCAAATGAGGGACTGTCCATAGCAAAGTGGGACAGTTGGTAACCATGGTGACCATGCCCATGTCGCTACTCCTATGTCGCAGCGGCGCTGACATGCTGCGGTACACCTTCTCTGGGTATGCCCACTGACAGTGCATTGCGGGACGAACACGGTATTACGCGTATCCTTTGTTCCTTGGACGGGTACACTTAGGGCTTCGTGGGTTGTGTTTGCTTCTCCGTTTTGTTGGGACGAGTACTATGTTGCATACTCTGCGTGCGTTTCATTCTGCACGGGCCCTGGCTGGTGCCATTACTATTATGGGCGGCCTGTGGAAATCAGCACTTTAGGTTGCTCATCGCCTGCCGGCTTAGCCACGCCTCCGGACGCATCCTACTTGGGCTCGCCACGTAACCACGACGCGTGTCTGTGGTTGCGGCGCGCACTCATTACTATGCATATGGCGCTACTACGCTGACTATTCACTGCACCGCCGGTGCAGGTCTTACACCGGCCTTGCGCCGAGCTTCATGAATCCCGGGGAGTGATTTATTTTATCATTTTTAACTTTTATTTTGGTTTAATTGAGAAGGAGTCTCAAGCCTTGGAAATTTTCTTGCATTTTGTTAAATTGCCATGTTTTCCATGCCTTATCCCTATCCTACATTACTGTTTTGTTGCAAAGAGCCAAAGGGCAGCATTTTGTTTGACCCTCTTCCTGTGTATGGGTGCCAGTTTATTTAGAATTTGACAAATGTAGTATTTAGGTGGACTGCATCATCTAAGTGAATGGCTTTGAGAGTTCTTCAGTTTATAGGTGAATGGCTTTGAGAGATCTCCAGTTTATAGATGTAAGAATGGTTAAAGTTTATTATAGTTTTCCAGGTTTCATACTACTTTAAAATGGTATTTCCTGGGTTGGAGTGTTTTGTGTGAAAAGAACAAAGATTGGTATATGATCACTAAATGTAACCGGTAAGGTGTAGGAAGGTAAAATGCGAATGGAAAGTAGTCCAGTGTTAATTTTTGCTGTCCTCTGTGACTTGTTGAGTATGGTTGGGGTATAAATGAGTCAAAAGTAACCATGTAAGTTTAGTAACGGTGAGGAGATCCAGTCCTTGTTTAAGTCGCCCAGGATTTTTTGTTTCATGGTGAATATGTGATATGGTCCAGGAGGGGAAACATTCAATTGTGTTAAACCAGGTGGAATAAAAACAGTTATGATACAGAGGCTTTTCCTGGCATTTTGTCTAAGGAGGGAGATGAGTATCTTATTATTCCAAGTGGAGAGAGATTTGGATAGAGTGAGTGAGTTCCAGGATGTTATGATACATTATATCTCTGCTAGTAGCTTTTTTTTACTGTGTGTGTGTGTGTGTGTGTGTGTGTGTGTGTGTGTGTGTGTGTGTGTGTGTGTGTGTGTGTGTGTGTATATATATATATATATATATATATACACACACACACACACACACATATATATATATATATATATATATATACGCATATACATATATATAGATAGCAACCTGGTGGGTGATTTTCTCATCTTTGATACTTGACTTCATCCAAGTTTCAGAGGCTAGGATGTCAGGAGCATGGGCATTTAACCATACATGAAGGCCAGTTTTATTACTGATGCTTCTCATGTTTATATGATATAATTGTAATGTAGAGTGAATTGTAGACTCTCTCTCTCTATATATATATATATGTATATATATATATGAATATATATGTATATGTATATATATATATATATATATATATATATATATATATATATATATATATATATGTATGAGAAGGTGGAGAACACCCAGGCATATTCATACTAGGTCCTTGGTTAGGAGGAATATCACTTCCGAGCTCTATTTCTTTAAGGAATAAAGCATTGGGGAAAAAGTGGTTTATGTCTTATTCTGGTTGTGGGGTAAGTTTTGGTATGGATGGGTGAGGCTGCAAGAATTTAACATGTAAAAAAGTCTATGTACTAGCAATTGCAGAAATTTGGTGATGTATAGGGAATGTTGACAGTAATAATGTTGGGTGGGTATTAGAATACCGGTGGAGGGAAGGTCAGTATGGTATGAGAAGGAGTGTAAGTATGAAGGCATGCACGCATTGCATGCATCAGTGGGCAACATGTTTGTGTGTCATTATGTAGGAGACAATTGTTAGGAAGGTAAATAAGGACAGGGAGAGGGACTGTAAGTG
Organism: Protopterus annectens; assembly: GCF_019279795.1. Classification (NCBI taxonomy): domain Eukaryota; kingdom Metazoa; phylum Chordata; order Ceratodontiformes; family Protopteridae; genus Protopterus; species Protopterus annectens. The sequence continues at coordinate 1,630,362,385 of NC_056729.1, forward strand.
GTACATTGAACAGGATTGGGGTAATTTAAGTGATTAGATTTGTTGGACGGAGATAGGTGTAGTGGTGGGTATATTTTGTAAAGAGATAAGTCAATGAGAGCAGGAGCTAAAACACTGAGGTAAGGAATATAGGAGGGTCAGGGTAATCTCAGCATTCATCAGTCTCATGGCTGCAGTAACCTAAGCTAAGTGGGTTATATCCTGCCCAGGATATAATGGCCAGCCAGTCTGCAGAACACGCTGATCCCCCCCCCCCCCACACACACACATGTTCAGGCTGCCAGGACTCAAACTTCTGAGTGGCGAAAACCAGCAACATGGGCACCAAACTCTTCACTTCTTTCTTACCATCCTTGATAGTGCTCTTCTGAGGTTCAAACAATCAGATGTCAGCATTTTTCTTCCACTTCTAGCAGACAGGTCCCTGATGGGGAATCCCTTTCACATACATTTTGTAGGATTTTATCATTTTTTTGATGGAATTAGTTATTGGTAAATCTTTAATAGCTATTATTTATATATTTTTTGAATGGGGCTGTTTTCACTGTAAAATCTACTACTTATGCTTACCTTTGAGTTGGGAGGTCCACTATCCTATGTCTCTATTGCATTAACAATATGCTTCTGAGAGTTGACCCAGTTCAGGATTTGGGAACTTATATGGACAGTGATCTGACTTTTGACCAATATTTGCCCATTGTTGTAAGAAAGTCCTTTCATACTGCATGGTTTATAAACAAGGAGATTTTGTGTAAAACTAGAGATGTCATGTTTCCCCTTTACTCAGCCCTCATTAGGCCAGTCATTGAATATAATATCCCCAGTGGCATGTTTTTGTCCAGACACATGCAACAACTGGAATGACCACAGAGATACCTTATTAAAAGATGCAAGGCCTAAACAACATGTCCTACATGGACCGACTTAAAGCCCTTTCACTTTATTTTTATTGATTTATCCTTTGTTGACTGCATTAATCCCAATAGAGTAGTAGCTTCTTTTCAGGGGAGACCCGAGGTGGTATTTATACTAGGGAAAACCAGGTCATTGGGGAACTTCCTCTACTCAGTATTGTTGTGATTGGGACCTATTTTGGGTGAGAACTTCCGGTTTCTGTTCCAAGTACTGAGGTACCTGGAGAAAGGAAGGCAGATAGAGAGAAGGAAATAATCAAGTGGAAAGAGAAATGCAGGAGAAACCCAATATGAAAACTGGAGAATGCATGCAGGATTCTGTGGAGTTGTTTCAAAACATCTGATGGAGATTGATGGAGATGAGTCAGCAAATGGATGTATAATTACAACCCTCCAGTTGGAAGGTTTGGGGGAGGATTTACTTAAAGAAATGGTGATGCAGAGTGAGACAGGAAATGAGGGAGATATTTTCTGGGGGGACATTGTGGAAAATACAAAAGGAGAATGCAGACATAATCCTGAAAAATGGTAGTGAGATGGAAAAGAGAACTTTTGCAGAGAAAGTTAAAAGAAGGCAAAAGGGGAGCAGAAGAAAATGAAAAACAGAAGTATGTGGTAAGGATTCAAAGTAAAGAAGATAAATTGACAGGTATGATGTGTGGAACAGTTTAATAGCTCCTTTGGGTATAAAAGCACATGAGATAAGAGCATTTTTTGTATTATCAAAGAGACATGTTTTAACATTATATTTTTTCATTACAAGAATTCTTGGAGAATATGAAAAAAAAGACTGTAACGCATGGAATATCTGTGTCATAAAAGCATTTAACAGTGAAACAAAAAAGAAAATTCATGTACAGTTTTGAAGAGAGGTGGAAAGAGAGACTTTGAAAGGACATTTTAAAACTGTATGTAAAGAAGTGCTGGACATTGCAAAAGTTTATGATAAAATGGGTTTATGGACTGCCAAATGGGATTGTAATATTGTGTTAAAAATTGAAAGAGAAAAAATTATACATATACCAAGCATGATAAATGTGGAGGGGAACAGGGTTATCATAAAATACCGGGGACAACCCAAAGCATGTTTTCTTTTTTTTTTTGATAAGTAATTGTGATAAAAGTATAAAAGAAAGGGCAGGATTCACGAAGCCTCCGTGTAAGAGTTACAAGGCTTACACGGAGGCTGCAGTTAAACGGTGTGACGTCAGCATGTCATGCATATGCATGAGGGCATGCTGAATCACACCTAAGGCTAACATGGTCCGTGGAAGACAGTAGGGGGTGTGTCCGTAGGCCGAGCCCTGCAAACGGACACGCCCCCAGAAGAGTAAAGGTCCCGAAAGTAAACCCCCATGACAGAGTCCATGTAAATGTGAATAAACATAACACAACACATGCCCCAACAGACTACGAACATAAAATGTAGAAATGAACATCCATGACAGATGTCCAACAACCATAGTAACACCTCACACCATCCACAACCTAAATGACCGCTGTGTCGTTCTTGACACCGCAGTAGAGAGCACATGGCGGAGGTACAGGTTCCTACCCACAGATAAGACATAACCTGCAATAAACCACACAGCGTTAAGAAGCAAGACTCCCCATGAGTACGTCACACATATCCCTGCTGAATGTTAGTCAGATAGGTAATATGCCATATGAGAGATAGGTAATATGCCATATGAGTCACCCTGTTTAACTGTTTGACAGGAGCAGGTACCATCACATCACAAGTGTCACAATGGTCAGGGTAGCAGAACAGTATGCCGCTGTAGTCCCAGGGGCAATAGCATATTGTATTGTATTGTATTGTAATGTATTGTATTGTGTTGTATTGTATTGGTATGTAGAGGTGCCTCCTATGTGGAGTGGAACCACTGCTGCTGTACGCCAGTGTACAGGTACATATCCTGTAGTCAGGCTAGTGTTACATAGCACTTCTATATGTGTGTTTAGCTCCTCTTGGAGTTCATGTAGCATGCAACCGGGGATACCATCAGGTCCCATTGACGCTGTGTTTTTAGCTTTTCTGAGGGCGGCTCTCACCTGGACATCTGTGATGACTGGGAGGTTACATTCAGCTGGGATAAGTATGTCTTAGTTTGGGGGAGAGGGAGTGGGGAAACTTGCACTGAACCTGTCTGCCACAATGTTGCCAATATCTGTGGGTTCAGTGAATTATTTGTTGTTGTGTACTAACTATGTGCATATTGGAGGGTTTCTGACCAGGTTTCTAACATAACTGAAGAAGGCCTTGTGGTTATCTGTAGTGTCCCCGGTGATTTCCCTCTCAAAGTTGCCCATGGATGTTTGTATGAGAGAACATAGCTCTTTATTAGTGCTGATCAGACATGCCTTCCCTTTATGGAATTGTGCCCTGTCTTGCAGTAGCTTCCATCTTTTGTTATACAATCTGTCTATGGCTGGGGTCCACCAGACAGGATGCTTTCCCTTTGTGGAGAGTGTCTTGGTCTTATATGGGATTGCATGATCCATGCATTCTCGGAGATGTCCGTAGAAATCATTTGTGAAGGAGTCAGCATTGTGGGTTGTGGCTTCCACTGGCCCAGTGGGCTTAAAGGATACCATCTCAGTCTTATGAAGTGTAAAGTTTGCATTTGAAATGTTATTCACTGTAGTCGTTTGTGCTGGTGGTGGAGGTGGAATATGTATATCCAGGGCAATTAGTTTGTGGTCAGATCACAGTAGTTGATGATGTACCCCATACAGTACCTCGATACAAACCCCCAGAGTGAGGAGGTGCTTTGGACCTGAATCAGTGTTCTGACTGCTGCGGTTTGGTAGTATGTCGTATGGAGTGTGCCAGGTACTGTTGCACAGTTGTTGGCTGAGCACTGATACCTGGCCATTTACATGTGTATCCACCAATAGACAGACAGATGCTATATATGTGAGATATGTTGTATCACAACAGTCGAGTAGCATGTGTAGTATGTGTGCCAAATTCTGCTGACATATTTTGCTGATATCATTTTATTTCCTTTTTCAGGACCATGGCTCACCAGCGCAATCCAGCATATTCTGCAGCTGAGGATGAGGAAATACACCAGAGCCTGGTGCGGGATTATGCAGTACTCTTTTCCCGCACCAGCCAGAATCAGCAGGAGAGGGCTGCACTGTGGCAAGACCTGGTCCCTTGGGTAAATGACATAGGCACGCATAATAGGACATATGAGCAGGTACTACATCACTGCAGTGATTTAATCAGAAATGTCCGTCAGCGTGCGTCGGATATCCACAGGCAACAGGTTGCCACAGGTGGTGGGGTGGCTACACACTACTCATACGTGTTGTGGCTCCTGCCCACCAACAACAACAACAGCAGCAGACCTGCATTATGATGGAGGCTGGAGCCACACTGCACCAAGACTACGAGCTGTAAGGTAATATGCCATATGTATAGTTGACTGTTGTGTACACTGGTAGTTAATGCATGTATGAGGTGTGTCCTTGGTTTGTAGCTGCCATCATAGTATTTAATGTGCAAGTGTGATATTCTCAATATCAGCAGCTGACCTGTGAAAGGCAACTGTTGTACTACTGACCTGTATCATACTCAGTAACAATGGCACAGTTGTGCCCACTGACATTAACTTCCTCACTTCTGCAGGTCCCTCTAATGTAACAGCAATGCAGCCTATCCATGCTGGTGAGTGTGTATTAACAATACCTTTAATAGTCTTGATAGTAATAGTAATATTAGGCTCACTTAGTAGTGCTCTGTGTATGCATGCAAGTGTGTCTGTGTGTTGATATCTCGCATACTGAGTAGTGTGCAAGTGTGCAACTGTGTGCAGGTGTTCAACTGTGTGCAGGTGTGCACCTGTGCATGTGTGCACATGTGCACCTGTGCATGTGTGCACCGGTGCACATGTGCATCACTGGTAAAATTGTGTAGACATTGTAAACTGTGTTTCCTGTTTCCCTCCCACAGGTTCTGGTGCTGCTCTGGTGTCATGCAGCAGGGAACCTGAATCAGGTACCACGGGTACTGATAATGATGACATCTGTGTAATGACACAGGAAGGTGTGCCAGGGTCTGTCATTAGTCAGCCAATTGATAGTACACAGCTGTCAACCCCATCAATGCGCACAGTCATCCTGCCAATACATCCTTTGTCACCAATGTCCCTAGGTGATGGGCAGGATACAGTGGGCATTGACCAGGGTAATGTGGTATCTGTGGCACATGCTTCCCCACACAGCAGCCATGGGCATGGCCCTGAGATGGTACCACACAGACAGATGTCCAGGGGTTCTCGTGGGAGCATCCATGGGCGTACTGCCCCTGTCAGACGTGCCCACAGAGGTCTTACAACCTCAGCTATGTTTCGGGCTGTCATGCAGGCACAGTCACGTATGGAACGGTACACCAGACAGGGTCTGAGGGAGCTGACAGCATGTCGCACAGCCATGACTGACAGTATGCGTGACATTGCGGCTGCCATCCGTAAGTTCACCGATGTCATAGACAGACATTGTGGGGACATATTAGATCAGTTCAACAACTACATGTCCATGAGCCAGGGCAATGGTGGACAGTTGAGGCATCGACGTGGGCGTATGCCAGCAACAGCAGCAGCTGCAGTCGGGGATGACAACAGGGCCACGGTCGCCCCCATAGTGCCAGCAGCAGCCCCAGCAATGCTGGGTCTGTGCTGTCATCAGACCGCCCCAGGGGACCACGTGCACGTGGCTCTGGACAGGCTCGACAGGGATCTATGTCCAGTCAATGAACACCTGCTTCTGATGACAGTACCCAGTCTGGATTGGTACCGGATACGGTCCATAGCACCCCTGCAAGGCACAGGTACCGTGTCCGTGGCCAGAGACACTGATCTGTATGACCTGGCAGGTACAGTCTGTGGCTGTCCACAAACACCGGTATATGGCAGCCCTGAGGTGGAACTGTGTGCATCCACACACACATGCGAATTGACAACACCTAGGGCTACTGCATACATGCACACACTGCATCAACATTGCCCCACATTGTACTACTACTGTCCCTCACCAACACACATACACATACATGTCAATTGGTGGTATCAGTGGCAGACTCAGGCATACCAAGTTCACACCCTGTGCATATGATGAAACTGTGCCACCTCCTGCAATCTGCAACATCAGTCCAGGTACAGGATAACATGTTGCTGATGCACAGGGTGACTATATAGACGTGTAGTAATAGTATCATGTTGTTAACAGTACTGTGTGCTGATATGATTGTGGGTATATCCCAGCATGCCTGATGCAGTAAGGGTATGATTGTCTTGTACTGTTGTCTACACCCATGGTAAGTACCATAGTGTATCATCTGCACATGTTTGCATACTGGTGGTAAGGATGTCAACAGAAGGCCACATACATAGGTAGCACAGGGGATAAGGTAATGAAAGTATTGATACGCAATGATGTACATGTAAACTGAAAGTGGCATGTTGCCCACACTGGACTCTGCAATGCGGATGTTTGAGGATGTTGATATGTGTTCAGTACTACACGCCTGGTACAGGACACACAGGAGCACCCTAGCACTGCAAGCTGACATCTCATACCATGCTAGACAGCCCCAACACACAAAACTAACATTCACAGGAGGGAGAGTCCCCATAAATGTCAGGGATACTGTGGTGGCAGGACAGGTAGCATACATCCTACTAAGTATGGAACCACTGAGTTGAAGGCTCAGTGTCTGTTATTTGACATGTGTATTACTGCAGGTGTGAGCACCTGGGTTTCCATCCAGTTATTGTACATCCTGATGGTACATGGTCTGTGCAGTTGTGTGCGCTGAGACTGGACCCTGGCCATCTGAGCTGTGTATTTCCATGTACATGTGTTTAGTGCCTGCATATTTGCACTGTTACCTACTGGAAGTAGTACAGCTTGTTTGTTGTACAATGGACTACATGCAGCCCTGCTTACTGTAGCTTTGTTTGCATGCATGTTTGCTTGCAGTTACCCTGGAACACTGATTCCACCTGCAATGCAGATTTACAGAGCTTCTGTGGATTCCTAGTGACATCTGCATAGCTTACTATATGTATGTCCATGTCTCACTTGGCAGAACGTCACTGTTTGTCCTGTTCGCATGTACATTGCCTGTGACACATTGCATATGACTTACCTGGCATTTGACCACGTGAGCAGTCATATATGCCAGTGCTAACTAATCACAGGCACCATACCCTCACATACTCACCTTCTGTACCTTGTTCCCTATTGGCCCTATGTGCTGTTAATCACCATGGCAATCACAATAATATGGTAGCATGTGCAAAGGTCACTTGTCAGTCACCTCTATGGTACAGTTGTGGAATATGTGAGTTATGTGGCAATGTCACAGCTGCCACATGTACACAGTCACTCTCTCCCCTACACATGGACGTACAACACATGTGTGAGATGCAACCACATAGCCAAACTGGGGACTAAGCACTCTGAACCCAGTACTGCCATAACCTGTCAGGTGGCATGAAATACTACAGTGACTACAATACCAGTCTTATGTAGACCTACACTGACAGCAATCCAAACACATGAACACACTGGGGCATTCGTGGAGCCTCAGAATAGCATCCTGCCTGAGCAGCAGACACCTCTGCAGCTGGCACACAGGCATACATTAAGCTGGAACACAGCACGTGCAACACATAGCACACAAATCCTGTGTGCCAAACAGTCACCGCCTGTACGGCTAGACAACACACATGCTACAGTTGTGTTAGGTACCTTTATTGTCCGGTACAGTGAGGTCCCGCTCACCAGGCTGGACAAGGTGAATGTCACAGTGATATGCCCATGGGGCACTATGGTCCACCACATAACACAAGCATACAGGTCAGTCAGAGGCATGGACACATATGACTCAGTCATTGTCCATGCCACTATGGCTGTCCTGTGATGTACCTCCCTGGACTACATGATAGGGAACATAGAAGGGCTCTCTGAGCATGTGGCATAGGCTGGTATGACCCTGACCTTGGTTGGCATCATACCCTCACCAAGAATGCTGAAGTATTGCTGAATGCTGATGAATTACTGTAGCTACAACACCCTAGCTGAAAGGTTCCTAGCATGTAGTCACTGCATTGCTATGGAACAACTTGTTACCACTCTCACAACAGGTGAAAACATTCATCAACAACATGTAGACTATATGCCCCAGACCAGATGTGTATCCCTCGCTGCTAGGATGATACCATATACAACTCACACTGTATATACCCATACCACATGCAGCACCCACACAGAAAACCACAGTCATAATGTTATCCAGTGCAAATACCATGTATTCACATGTGGCAGGCGTCAGACATGGGAACTATTGAAGGTCACAGGTATATATGTGTATTTGGCACACACATACATCATCTGTGTGCATTGCCATTACTGGTTTAATCGATGTCATGCATTATTGTGAACAACAACCCACACACATGGGCATTCTGTGTGACAAAAACACACGTGGCATTTGTGGAATTCAAAGCCATAACTAACTGTGCTATGACAGTACTGAGAGATGCAGTAGCAGAGCATGCTATTTGCATTACTGGGAGATTTGCCCTCTTCTGCTGTACTTGTAGGGTGCTGACATCATCTCTGCGTAGAGATTGGAATATGCAGCAGCTGGTGTGTTGTACTGGTTGCCAAAAGGGTCAGTTCTCTCACACATAATTGCACATACCCTATGCCCCAGACCAGATGTGTATCCCTCGCTGCTAGGATGATACCATATACAACTCACACTGTATATACCCATACCACATGCAGCACCCACACAGAAAACCACAGTCATAATGTTATCCAGTGCAAATACCATGTATTCACATGTGGCAGGCGTCAGACATGGGAACTATTGAAGGTCACAGGTATATATGTGTATTTGGCACACACACATACATCATCTGTGTGGATTGCCATTACTGGTTTAATCGATGTCATGCATTATTGTGAACAACAACCCACACACATGGGCATTCTGTGTGACAAAAACACACGTGGCATTTGTGGAATTCAAAGCCATAACTAACTGTGCTATGACAGTACTGAGAGATGCAGTAGCAGAGCGTGCTATTTGCATTACTGGGAGATTTGCCCTCTTCTGCTGTACTTGTAGGGTGCTGACATCATCTCTGTGTAGAGATTGGAATATGCAGCAGCTGGTGTGTTGTACTGGTTGCCAAAAGGGTCAGTTCTCTCACACATAATTGCACATACCCTACTTCAAACCCCTACCTAACTATGTTATGACACTAGTACGAGACGCAGTAGCCGAGCGCGCTATTTGCATTACTGGGAGGTTTCTCTTCTCCGGCTGTACGTATAGGGTGCTGACATCATCAGTGTTTAGAAAGGGGAATGTGCATCCTGTAGTGTGTTCTCCTAGTTGCCAAAAGGGACATTTCTCTCACACAGAATTGCACACACACTAACCCCCCTCACCCAAACACACACACTGAGCATTTGCAGGATTCAAACCCCTACCTAACTATGTTATGACACTCGAGACGGACGCATTAGCAGAGCACGCTATTCGCATTACTGGGAGGTTTCCCTTCTCCTGCTTTACTTATAGGGTGCTGACATCATCAGTGTTTAGAAAGGGTAATGTGCATCCTGTAGTGTGTTTTCCTAGTTGCCAAAAGGGACATTTCTCTTACACAGACTTGCACACACACTGAGCATTTTCAGGATTCAAACCCCTACCTATGTTATGACACTCAAGATGGACGCATTAGCAGAGCGCGCTATTCGCATTACTGGGAGGTTTCCCTTCTCCTGCTGTACTTATAGGGTGCTGACATCATCAGTGTTTAGAAAGGGGAATGTGCATCCTGTAGTGTGTTTTCCTAGTTGCCAAAAGGGACATTTCTCTCACACAGACTTGCACACACTCACACACTGAGCATTTGCAGGATTCAAACCCCTACCTAACTATGTTATGACACTCAAGACGGACGCATTAGCAGAGCGCGCTATTCGCATTACTGGGAGATTTCTCTTCTCCTGCTGTACTTGTAGGGTGCTGACATCATCAGTGTTGAGAAAGGGGAATGTGCATTCTGTAGTGTGTTTTCCTAGTTGCCAAAAGGGACATTTCTCTCACACAGAATTGCACACACACCAACCCCGCTCACCCACACACACTGAGCATTTGCAGGATTCAAACCCCTACCTAACTATATTATGATACTTGAGGGAGACGCATTAGCAGAGCGCACTATCCGAATTACTGGGCATCTGTTCTGCACCTGCAGTATATAGGGTGCTGACATCATTATTTATACAGAGGTATGTACATCTATTACTACCTGTCAGGTGGGGGATAGCATATATATGCATTTGCAGCCACCTACTTCATGGTCAGATATGAACATCAGCACTGGCAGGTCATGTTCTATACCATGCTTCGTGACCACAGGACCTGTAACACACAACACAACCAGTTCGGACAACCCCTCCCACATCCAGGACACACACTTTGCTTCCCTGGGAACAGTGTTAAGATATGAAGGTTTTCACATGCACCATTCCAGTTGTTAACGTCAGGTACAGGTATATTGTGTGTGGGAACTACTCAGGCCTCTACAACATTACCCTACAGCCACTACAATTTGTGAGTCCATATGCTATGGCAGGACCACTCACCACAGCACAAGGGGGAATACATATTGCACCTGACCATCTGCAACATGGGTACTCACTGTTCCACACCAGAGGTAGACCACCATTGTTGAAATCTGACCATACCCATTTTTCCCTGGACATCCATATCCCATCCCCACCCCCAGGCAAGGTTGTCACTGCAAACAACGTGTATTTATCAAAAGCAGACTTTACACTTGTGAAGACTGGGGTGGAAGACTTCAAAGGACCCATGCTGGGGGAGTATACAGGCCACTCTGCATAATCCTTGACAATTGCATTCTATGAGCATGTGGAAGGTTTGCATTGATCATGCTATCCCAAATATACCCATGACTCCTCCACAACAGGACACCTGTCAGGTGTACACCAGCCATATATGAACTGTCCAACAGACGGAGTGAGCTAATACATTGCAGAGCAGTAGCCCACAGATGGAGGACATCTCTGAACAGTACTGGCATGACACTTCAATCCCTCATAATCATCACGACAAAGTGTTGACAGTGAAATTGTCCAGACACTGCAGATAAGGCTCCCCTCAGTCTGTTATTGACGCCCACTTACTGTTAGAGGTCCTCACCAACCCTCTTCCAGCACACACCAACAACATGGATGTGGCATAGCAAATTCAACCCCTGGGATCTCCACTGTGTCCCTGCTTGACGGAGGCACAGCACACTAGCCTCAAACGGTGCCTTATGTGACCTACTTTACAGTGGCACAGTAGCCTACTGTACTGGGGAGGCAGATACCAAGCACACTCTGGCTAAGCTTTCATTCCCTAGGGCAAACAGCCTAGTATTGACCTCTACACCCATATGTTTAATTGTCAGATGCACAATATTTGTTGCTGATAGACTGTTTGCAGGTCTTTATTGCCATGTTTGCAGGTCTTTATTGCCATAGCATTCCCTGTTTCTATGAACAACTTGTGTATCTGTGGAAGATGTTTGAATATAAGAGGGATCCACTATATCACTTATGTCTCTGTAGTCATTTAACTGTGTGCACTGGGCAGATTGCTGTAATGTGGTTGGTTCCTGGAATAACACGTACAAATACCAGATATGTGTGGCCAACTGCTAAACTGAGATATGGCCTAAGTGTGTGAGCATGCCCAGTTCAGGCTTTCCATGGCATGTTGTCTGACATATGTCTCATTTATCAAAGTGTGCGAGCATGCCCAGTGTGAGCTTTCCATATGTTGAACTCTGCAGTCCACCACATTTGTGGATGAGTGTGAACTTCAACAATATCTCACGTTTATGGTTGTGTGTTGTGTGTCATGTGTACTTACTGTCCAACTGCTTTGTGTCTGAACACAACAGGGATTATACTGTGCCTGCAGGGTTTGCATGGGATACTTTGCATACAGTTGTCAACATCCTTTCATACTGACCTAACACTGTAGTACCGTATAGTGTACTGGTTCAGTACTTTCACTGTGGTGGACAGTATCCTGGGCTTTAGTCCTATCACTGCTTTAAATTTCCATAGTGGGCACAACATACTGGTTAGGGGCCAGTTGTGCACATATGACCATGTTGCATTATGTTCAGATATGGACTACTTAAACCAGGCTTGTCCAACATTGGTAGTGTATTCCACAACATAGGTGGACATTGGCAAACACTAGCGATGTGCCCCAGGCCATTTCTAATGCTAGTCAGAGAGTGTGTTTGTCCTTCGACACACATTGTAACTGGAGTTTGCCATGACATATGTCATGGTTAGTATACTGTGTCTCCATCTACCCGTGACATAACAGTGATACCCAGGGTAAACCTACCATCTCCCATCCACTCATCAAGATTCCTCTTGAGGAGAGTTGATGAGTGACTCTCTGGCTAACCTGTACTGGGAGTTTACTCAAGAGTGGGGGTGGCTTCTGTGTTATGGATCATTCAGTACAACTTGTCCTATGTATGTCACTGCTGGGGTTCAGGTCTCTCATGTGCATAGCTCACTGCCATTCAGATTGTACGAGGTGCAGCATGTTCATTGATTCCAGCTTGGACATGGCTTTATACATCAGGCAGAGCTTGCCTCTGGGCGGGCAGTATGGCAGTGTGTGGAGCTGCAGTTTGTTTAATCAGGCAACACATGGCATCTGTTCAAGCTCTTTGATACTCCTGGTGAGGTACTTTTGGGGTCTTTCCAGTTTGATGGAGGTGTCTGCTGAGGTACATCCCACAGGGGCCATTGTAGTCAATTGTGACGCTGATGAAGGATGACTGCAGAGCCACAATGACCTCCCCTGATCTAGATCTGACAACCTTCATGATTAGGTGGGTATATGGTATGTTTCTGTAACCACTACAGCCACATGCTTGTCCAGTGCAGGATATCTATCAACTTGTGTCCCCAGGTCTCTTATTGCATGTTAAGTACTTAATGGGTTAACACATATGTGGTAATTGGTGGGCACTTACTGTATATCCACAGGGGTTGACTATACACTTTTCTGCAATTAGCTTGCTGACATGGCTATGGCACCAGTTGTCTGTTTCTATGTGGCCTTTTGTGGGATGCTTGTGTCAGCTGGAGGGTCAGATATGGTGGCCAGTTTGTAGTCCTCTGCAAACTTGTTCAGACACAGTCCTTCCATGTTGGCCTGTACCTATGGGACATATATACCAAACAAGGGAGGTCCCAGGACCAAGCCTTGTGGAATGCCAGTTATATCTGGTTTGTAGTCTGACATGGCTGCAGCATTTCTGACCATGTCAGTTCTGTCCTTGGTCTGGTTTGCATCCCCTCTACTGACATAGGGGTTTATATTTAAGCTGGTGAGCTTATCTATAATGAACATGTGGGGTATTGTATGGAAGCCTTTTGCAAGGTCCAGCTAGGCTGTGTGGACCACATTCCCCTCATCAATGACATTAATGACTGTTTCAAATGAGTCAAACATGTTTAAGGGGCAGGATCTGCACTTAAGAAAGCCACACTGGGTAGGGTCCAGTGTCAGTAGGTCCCCAATATCTTTATGTCTGCGGTTCATGCTGATCCTTTCCATAAGACCAAGCTTGTCAGGATTCTGGGGTGGTAGTTTGCAGTATCCATTCAGGCAACACCTTTGTGGAGAAGGACCACTGTTGTACACTGCTCTTTGGGTACATATCCTGTGGTAAGGCTGACATTGAGCAGTAGTGCTATTTGGCATTGCATTCTTCTTGGAGTCCATGTTGGACTCAGCCCAGGACATCATCTCATACCATTGATGCTGTGTGTTTTGCTTTGTAGATGCTGGCTGTTACCTCAGCATCTGCAATGTCAGGGGGCCAGCACTCTGCTGTGATAGATATTTTGTATTTTGGGGGGACCTGCACTGCACCTGTCAGGTTGGATGTTGGCAATATGTGTGTGTGTTTGGTATGTTGTTTGTAATATTTGAGTGATTCAGAGCATATCTGTGAATTCCCAACAAGGTTCCTACTATCAGTTAAGAAAGCCTTGTGATTATCCTTAGTGTCCTGTACAATTTGTATCTTCATAGGTTCATAGTAGGCTATCCGCCCTAGGGCATTTATAAGCCTAGCCAGAGTGTGTGTGGCTTTTGCCACCCCTTGCTATGTGAATATTATGGCCATTTATGATTTACTGTACTGTGCCTATGTCTGGACGTGACACAGTGAAGACCCCCAGTGTACATCTACGATCATCCATCCACTTGGTAAGATTCGTGTTGAAGAGAGTCAGTGAGGGGCTCTGCCTAACATGGAGTGGGATTCCGTTCCAGGGTGTAGTGAGCCTCTGGGTTATGTATCTGTCCCACCAGCACATCCTATTTCATTATGTGTTGAGGTTGACATCTGTCAGTCTCACAGCTCCGATGGATTTGGGTTTTCTGGGGTGGAGCATGTCCATTACTCCTGTGTTGGACATGGCCTTGTACAACAGGCATACAACAACTCTGCGTAGGCAGTATGTGACTGCATACAGCTGGGGTGTCTACAGCCAGGCAGTATATGACATATATTTGAGACCCTTTATCCTCTTGGTGAGGTACCTTTGAGGTCTTTCTAACTGCTGCAGGTGTTGGGTAAGGTACATCCCAAATGAGGCATTGTACTAGATTATGGGTCTGATAAGAGAACAGTATAGGGGCACAATGACCTCTGTTGACGTAGATGTGAATCCTTTCATGATACGGTGTCCAATATAGACAGTCTTCCTAGCCACGTTGGCAATGTGAGTGTCCCATGACAGGTTACTGTCCACTTGTGTCCCTAGGTCCCTGATTACTCCTTCCATACATAATGGATTACCACCTATGTGGTAATTTGTGAGTACCTTGTTTGGTATTTGGTGAGACATTCATACTGTCCAGTGTCTTCGGGATGGCTGAGTGGGGTTCCTGTGTGTGAGAGTGTGGTCTGTAGCATGCTACAAGACTGTACAGCAGTTTTGCCTACGGTTAGTTGCACATGGGTGGTCTCCAATGCTTCGTGCATTGTCAGTTACCTGGACGTGTGGGTGTCTGTGCTGAATATGGATACTCCCCCTCCTTTTATGTTTTGTTCCAGGTTTTGGGTCCATAACGCATGATATGAGGTATAACCTGGTAGTGCTGGTGTGCTGTCAGGAGCCTTGCTGCAGGTTTCTGTCACTGCACGGACATTGATGTTCTCCATACTGGGGAGGGCCTCGGGAGCATGCATGTTGAGGTTTACACGTCTGGCATTGGGCAGCATTACCCTTATGTTTCTTTCCTCTTATGTTTTCTAGGGAGGTGGGTTAGTCTTTTCAGCCTTGCCTACGAAAGGCTCTATGGAGGTGGCAAGAGCCTTATCCAATATCCAGATGCCCAGGGGTAACAGGTGCAAGCCATCCCTGGCACAGCAGCGTGGCTTGTCAAGCATGACATCCCAAGCAGACAGACATTGGATCCCCTTGGAATAACACCAGTAATTGTACCACTTGTTAAAGCTGATCATTCTGTGTTTGTACTGTGGCATCATTCTTGGTGAGGGTAGGATGCTGCACACGGTCAGTGTCATACCGGCCTGGACTACATAATCGGAGAGCTCATCTATGTCTCTTTTCATGTAGTCCGGGGAGGTAAATCTCAGGTCATTCACGCCAGCATGGACAATGACTGCATCATATTTCTACTTGCTTTGGGGTGACCTGCGTATTTGTGTTATGTGGTGTATTGTAGCAGCCTACAGGCAGCTTACTGTACCCTTTCCCTTGTTCAGTCTGGTGAGCGGGACAGCAGTGTGTCTGACTGTGGAGTCACCTATTACAACTGTATCAGGCATGTTGTTTCTCCTTCTGGCCTGTGACTGTTTGGCACACCAGCTTTGTGTACTATGTGTTGCATGTGCTATGTTTGGAGGTAGTGGTTGCTTGGGTGTCTGCTTTGGAGGCCTCTGTTGATGTGGTGTGTTTGTAATTAGAGCCTCCGGGAATGTTTTTCTGTGTTTATGTCTTTGGTTTGCAGTTGTGATAGGTCTATGTGAGACTGGGTTTGTGGTGTGTGTGGTTACCTTCTCCTCCTGACTAGTTTTGACAGTACTGAGTTGGGAGAGCTCAGCCTCCGGTTTGGATAAATGGTTGCATCTCTCACATATATTTGTATTTCTTGGGGGGAGGTGAGGGTTGTCTGTGTACATGGGGCAGGTGTAACATTGCCTCAAGATTCACAGATTCAACTTGTTGTAGCTGGCCTTAGTGGATTGTATGAGTGGACATATTTTATTGCCATACTACTGATCAGTGATTACTTCCCTTTTTATGTTTGCTCTATCATGTAGTAGCTTCTTCATTCTCTTGCATGGTTTGGTAATGGCTGGAGTCCACCATGCCAGATGCCTGCATGTATGGCATTGTGTCTTGGTTTTATTTGGGATTGCATAATCCATACATTCCTGGCAGTGTTCATGGAATGCCTGTATAACAGGTTCTGAGGTGTGGCCCATATTTTGCACCTGCACAGGGCTTTTAATGGATTCCACATCAGTTTGGAGGAGTGCAAGTTTTGCTTTACACATGTTTTTCACTGTGGTTTTCTGGCCAGGGACTGTGGTCAGGATGTGTATATCCAGTGTGATTACTCTATGGTCTGGTCTTACCAGTGAGGGATACACTTCTCATCTTGCCATCCAGTACCCATGTTGCTGATTATCACATCCAGTATGCTTACCCCTCTTGTGGGAGTGGTACGTTGTTCCTGGGCATTTTGGTTTATGGATTCTAGGAACTTTTGTCCTACAGTGTTGGAGCTAGAATAATGCTCCCAGTCTATGTTTGGGTATTTTCAGTCACCCAATATAATGTGGTTTGGAGGGCTTGATATATTCATGTATTCCAATATAGGCCAAGTGCAGTTCCTGGTGTTAGGATGGTAGTCTGTAGCAGGCTATAAACTGGGAGGCAGTTTTAGCCACTGTTACTTGACCATGGCTAGTCCATGCTGCTTCTTGTTGTGGTACCAACATGGGGGTGTGGTTATCCTTGACAATTATTGCTAGTCACCCTCCTTTTGTAGCTTGTTCCATGTTTTGAGGCTGTACAGCACAGTATGAGGTGTAACCTGGTAGTGTTAGGGTGCTGTTGTGAGCCTTGCCCAGTTTTCTGTTAAAGGACAGATATCAACATTCTCCAGACTGGGGGAGTTTAGACTGCATGCATCTTGCTGTTTAGACTTCTGGAATTGGGTAGCATTACATCTAGGTTCTTATCCCTTGTGATACCTATGGAGGTGGGTTTGTGTTTTGAGCCTTACCTATTCAAGGCACGCTGTGGGTAACAACAGCCTTTGCCAGTATCCATAAGGCCAGGACTGATAGGTGCACACCACCCCTAGCAGGTGGAGCATCATGTCGTGCTCAGCATGTCATCCCAGGCTGGCACACATTGGATCTCCTTTGACTAACAGCAATACTTCAGCCAATTATTGCAATTGATCATCTCATCGTCATATTGTGGCATCATGCTTGGTGAGGGTAGGATGTTAGTCAGGGTCATCAAGTTTGCATATACTACATGGTGTTACATTGCTTAACACATGGCATTCATGCCTCAGGTGGTGCTGCAGGGCTGCCTTTGTCAGATGCACATACTACACTTCCTGTACATGTTTGAGAGCAGGTTATGTCATTTTAGGCATCCCTGTTATTATATGAGTGAGTCAGAGAGGGGTATCATTTCCAGGGTTCCTACTGAGCCAGTGTATGTGCTATACGTTGCCTATTTGCCAAGGCCAGGGCATACTGGGCACGCCTCCTTCTGCCTACTGGGGCAGGCTCAGGTTGTTCCTCCTCCGAGTCATGCTCTGCCTGTGATGGCCTTGGCAATGGTGGGGGGCTGTTTGGCCCGGCCCTATGCTGGTCCTGCTGCAGCTGTTTTCGCAAGATCATATTATGTAGCTTAGCACATACCATGACAATTTGGGTACATGTAGTTGGTGAGTACTGCAAGGCTCCACCAGATGTGTCCAGACACCGGAACTGTGACTTGAGCTGCCCAAACACACACTCTATTACATTACGTGTTTGTGCGTGTGCCTCATTATGGCGCTCCTGTTCAGGTGTGTGTGCATTTCTGATGAGTGTCATCAGCCATGGCTCCAGTGCATAACCTGCATCCCCCACTAGGTGTCCATGTGGGATGTCCCCATTGGCAAATGTCTGGTACAGCTGCGTCAAATGCCAGATATGGGAATCATGGTAGCTTCCAGGGCAGCCAGCAGACTCATTCATTATTATGCCCTGGGCATCACGCATGACCTGGCAGTTGATGGAGGGGAAGCCCTTGTGGTTTATGTAGGCCCTACCCCGCTCACCGGCTGGTGCTTTGATGCGTATGTGCGTGCAGTCTATTGCACCCACTACCTCAGGGTATTCCGCTATTTGATGGAAGAGACGCATATTGCTGGCCAATACCTCATGGGCATTGGGGAAATATACATGATCACCGACATGTGCTGACATGGCATCCAGGAACTGGTGCAGTACCCTGGAGGCTGATGCCTGTGATATCCCCATCATATCACCAGTTGGTCTCTGGAAGGTGCCTGTTGCTAGTATTCTTAGGCCAACACATACCTTGGTTTCCACTAGGATGGGTTCCCCTCTGTTGGTTCTGTGTGTGAGGCGTGGCCTGCACAGCTCGACAATTTGCTGCAGGAGGTCTCTGTCCACTCTATAGCGCTCCACTATCTCCAGCTCATGTAACCCGTGGTAGGTGACCCTGGGCCTGTGCACTCTTCTCCGTCTCCTCACTGTGGGTTGTCTGGCACCATTTGCATTGTCACCACCCTCAGCAATTCGCCTATGTCTCCTTATGACAGCTATGGCAGCCCCTAGCATTTCTGCTCTGAGTTCAGCTTTTTCAATTTTCACTTCTAATAGCTTACTCCTGTCTTGCAGTGTCTCTTGAGAGAAACATCCTGCACTGCTGTTTGCAGAGGTTTAAGTGCTTGGCTGGGCTACTATTCTGCCTGTGTAATTGCCTGCTTCTAATTGTTTTCACCTGCTAGCTCCAGCAGTATTCCCTGCTAGCTTCCTACTAATTCTGTTGCTTCCTTTTTCCTTTCTGTTTCCTCAGGGGGGAGCAACGCGCATACCAGCAGAAACACGCTCACAGTGGCTTACACATGCGCACACATGCTTACACGGTTTAGAATCTTCTTATTCGGGTTAAAACGCACGCACACCAGCGCAAACAGTCTTACACGTCTGCCAACAGGCTCCCACATGCTCAGTCTGCCTTACACTCGTGCACACTGCCCTACTCGGGCCTCATGGTGCGTACACGTGCGCATGCATGCCCAGCAAGAAACTTTGGTGTAAGCAACAGTGTACACCTTCCATTTCTTGACTTTCCCATGCTTATCTTGTGGCACTCCTCTTTCCATGATATGTGTCTGACATCTGTCATGTAACACTGACCTCCAATGAACTGCATTTTTTTCTGCCAGTCCCCCCTGTGATGTCACCTATCTCCTACTCTGTTCCTCCCCCTTATGTAACTCTTACACTACTCAAAATGTGCTCATTTGCTATGTGACAGTGGGATTCAGTATCCTAACACTCATTTACATCAGATTGCCTACTAATGCTTAGTTACATGTCTTAGACTCAGCTTCCCCCCTTAGCAACCACTAAACGGTGGCCATGTTGTTTTTGGTCTGCTGGTCCCTGCATTGTAAATCCATGTATTGCATAAAACCCACATTTGTGGGTTTATAACCTTCATTTTTATGTTTTATATAGTGCAGCCCGTTTGCGCGGGGCTGCGCTGCGCCGAAAAAAAAAATTTTCATATTTGCATCGGGGTACCTTGCCAATGGCCACATATTTGGCCATTGGCATGCTGCCTGACACATAAGCACCCTTTATTTGGAGCTGACATGGCTCCATTGTGTTATTTGCAGAAACGTACTCAGTTGTCAACTGAGTACATTTCTGCAGCTAAAACGGCTCTTACACGGGCTGGTTTGGGCTTCGTGGATCACTAATCTACCTCATTTGCATGCCTTTCGGCTGCAAGTGAGGTGATTAGCATATCCACGCCCACTCCGTGTAAGAGACGTTTTAGCTGGTCTCTTACACTGAATTTCGGGCTGTTCCTGGATCGCGAGGGCTGCATGGAGTCTTACACTACTCTTAGACTCCATGCAAGCCTTCGTGAATCCTGCCCAAAATGTTCTATTGGTGGTGAGGGGTGGGACATGCAAATAAATGTGAACTGAAATGTTATAAATGTAACAAAATTTCACATTTATGGATGGATTGTAAAAATGAAAGTAAAAGTAAGGAAAAAAGAAAATGCACAAAGAGTAGAAACTTTAGAAGTAGTAGAAATAGAGGGAAAAATTAGATGAGAAAAATAATAAAGAGGACCAAGAAGAAGGCTCTGAAATAAGTGGCGATGAAGGAGACAATGATTGGTAGATAGTAAAAAAAATATCTGTTGGTACATAGGTAAAAGAAAACTTAAAGGGATAAGTACAAATGAAAAAAGGATGAAAAATAATATATACAGCTAGTGTTTGGGGGTTGGTATAGCAGTTAAGGTGTTTAATTCACAGACACAAGGTACAGTGTTTGATTCTCACTTATGGGAGGGAAAATGGCTAGGCTTAGAATGGACCATTAAGGCAGCTAGCCTAGAAACTAGCTATGAACTTATGAAACCATGAATCTAAGGGAAAGGGAAAATTAAAATTTTAAAGTGTTTTCTATAAACATGAATAGTATTAAAATATAGTAAAAAGAAAAAGGATTTTGGAATGGTGTAATACATGTGATATAGACAATTAGAAGACAGAAGATTTTCAACAAATTAAACAGAGAAACTATGGGGAGGAAAGATAATCTGAACTTTGGGAAATGACCAATATTCTGGAATAGTCATATTCGATAAAAATACAGAAACTGTATTATATGTAACTTTAGTAAAAATGGGAAGATTAACCACTGTAGATTTAAAAATATAATGAACAATCCTTATACTAATTGCAAAGAAGGGAAAAGCGTATTTCATCAGATTTTCGACTATGTAGTGATAAATATGAATTTTATAATAACAGGAGATATATTGTTATTTGAGAAGCAAGCACAAAAAGAAAATAAATGATATAAAGACTTTGTAAGATGTGGTAAGTTAAAACTTTGGGTCAAAAATTCATGAACTTACAAAAGGGGTATGTATAGAACTGAAATAGATTATTGTACAGCATCAGAAAATTTATTTACAGGAGAAAAGCTGAAACAGGATTTTCTAATCATCTTGCAATATGGCTAGAGATGAAGGTATATATAAAATTAGGTGAAAAATAAAAGGATAAACGAGAAAGCTTAGAATGAAAATGTAAAGAGATTATTAATACCATTATGGAAAATTAATGTTTTTATGATAACATTTTATAAAAATGGTCTGAATGGTAGATGATATTTAAGGAAAATATATATATTTTTTCAGTGGCAGTATGATGTGAGAAAAGTAGCGAAAGAAAAATATAAAAGAAAATATGATGCAATGGAAAATTAGTTGAAAAAGGGTGATTTTGAGTAGTTCAGGCAAGAGCTAAGACAGGCACTGGGGGGGGCAGTGAAGAGTTATCGAATAGCTGGGTAACTACAGCAGAGCTGGTAAGGAAGACAACTAGAAAGGTGCTTGATGTGACATCTGGACAGAGGAAGGAGGTCAAGGACACATGGTGGTGGAATGAGGAAGTACAGGAGAATATACAGAGGAATAGGCTGGTGAAGAAGTGGAATTGTCAAAGAGATGAAGAAAGTAGACAGGAGTATAAGGAGATGAGGCGCATGGCAAAGAGAGAGGTGGTGAAGGCTAAGGATAAGGCATATGAAAAGTTGTATCAAAGGTTGGACACTAAAGAGGGAGAAAACAACCTATACTGATTGGCTAGACAGAGGGACCGAGCTGGGAAAGATGTGTGGCAGGTAAGGGTGATAAAGGATAGTGAGGGAAACATACAAGCGAGGAGAGTGTGTTGAGCAGATGGAAAGAGTACTTTGAGGGGCTGATGAATGAAGAGAATGAGAAAGTTGGATGATGTGGGGATAGTGAATCAGGAAGTCAAACATTAGCAAGGAGGACATAAGGACAGCTATGAAGAGAATGAAGAATGGAAAGGCTGTTGGCCCAGATGACATACCAGTGGAAGCATGGAGGTGCTTAGGAGAAATGGCACTGGAGTTTTTAACTAGACTGTTTAATGAAATCTTGGAAAGTCAGATGATGCCTGAGGAGTGGAGAAAAAGTGTTTTGGTACCTTTCTTTAAGAATAAGGGAGATGTGCAGTGCTGTAGTAACAACAGAGGGATAAAATTGATCAGTCACAGCTTGAAGTTATGGGAAAGAGTAGTGGAAGCTTGGTTAAGAGAGGAGGTGATGATTAGTGATCAGCAGTATGGTTTCATGTTGGGAAAGAGCACTACAGATGCGAAATGTGCTCTGAGAGTGTTGATGGAGAAATATAGAGAAGGTCAAAAGGAGTTGCATCATGTCTTTGTGGAATTAGAGAAAGCATATGTCAGGGTGCCTAGAAAGGAGTTATGGTATTGTATGAGGATGTCGGGTGTGGCAGAGAAGTATGTAAGAGTGGTGCAGGATATGTATGAGGGTAGTGTGACAGTGGTAAGGTCTGCGGTGGGAGTGACGGATGTGTTTAAGGTGGAGGTGGATTACATCAAGGATCAGCTCTGAGCCCTTTCTTATTTGCAGTGGTGATGGACAGGTTGACAGACGAGATCAGACAGGAGGCCCCGTGGACTATGATGTTTGTAAATGACATTGTGATCTGTAGTGAGAGTATGGACCAGGTTGAGGAGACCATGGAGAGGTGGAGATATGCTCTAGAGAGGAGAGGAATGAAGGTCAGCAGGGCTAAGAATATATGTGTGTGAATGAGAGGGAGGATAGAGGAATGGTGAGGATGCAGGGAATAGAGGTGGCAAAGGTGGATGAGTTTAAATACTTGAGATCAACAGTTCAGAGTAATGGTGAGTGTGGAAGAGAGGTGAAGAAGAGAGTACAGGCAAGGTGGAATGGGTGGAGAAGAGTGTCGGGAGTGATTTGTGACAGATGCGTACCAGTAAGAGTGAAAGGGAAGGTCTACAAGAGGGTAGTGAGACCAGCTGTGTTATATGGGTTGGAGACAGCATTGACAAAAAGGCAAGAGTCAGAGCTGGATGTGGCAGAGTTAAAGATGTTAAGATTTGCAATAGGTGTGATGAGGATGGACAGGATTAGGAATCAGTAAATTAGAGCGTCAGCCAGGTTGGACAGTTTGGAGACAAAGCCAGAGAGGTGAGATTGCGTCGGTTTGGACATGTGCTGAGGAGGGATGCTGGGTATATTGGTAAAAGGATGCTAAGGATGGAGCTGCCAGGTAAGAGGAAAATAGGAAGGCCTAAGATAAGGTTTATGGATGTGGTGAGAGAGGACATGCAGGTGGTTGGTGTGACAGAGCAAGAAGCAGAGGACAGGAAGAAATGGAAACAGATGATCCACTGTGGTGACCCCTAACAGGAACAGACAAAAGAGAAGAAGAAGAACACAATGATAGTACTTTGACAAGGAAGGTTGGGAGGTTTGGTATAATGGTTAAAAATGTTTCCCTTACAGACACAAGATGCAGGGTTTGATTCTTACATGGGCTAATTGGCTAGGCTTAAAATGGTCCACAAGGACAGTTAACCAAGTACTAATCTGTAAACCTGTGAAGAAAGCAAGAAAAAATAGAAGAATTGTTGATTTGATATTGTTAATCCTCGGTTCATTCTTTACGTATGGGTATTGGTTCCGACCTCGGAAATAAGCCAGCCATCTTCCAAGCTCGCATCAGCTACAAACTCTCGAGCTAAGCTCTTACCCAGAATTCCCCTTTCCCTGTTACCCCAGATTTCGTTTGCCATGTCGCCATTCGGTCATGTCAAACTACTTCTCTTAAGCTAAGTATAGATATTTGTTGTCAGACTAGTACCGCTATGTTCACAAGTTGCACCTAGCGGACACCAGGCGCAAGGGCCTCAGGATGTATTCCCACAGGAAACCCCCTTTCCGTTGTCTTCCCCAGCTTCCCCCTCCGGGGAAGTTCACAGGAAAAGTTTGTGCAAGAGGAAGCACATGGACTCCATAGTGGAGTCCCCTCACTGAAGACACAGACTTTAATGATGGGGAAGGATTCCCTCGATCACCCTCTGAGGTATCATTTGGTGATATCCTCGAAATCCTTAAACAGAGAGGTGACTGTCAGCCCTCTAATCCAACCTCTGAGGAGTCTGTGTTCCTGCAGGCTTTTCGCACCCGGCCCCCTACCTCTTGGGTTACTCCACCTGCCGATGAAGTGGTGCAGCTCATCGTGCAGCATGCATGAAAGGCTACTGACACCATTGAGGCTATTCCCTGGAGGCCAGATAAGATTTTGTCCCCATTTGTCCAAAGGTCTTCCTGTGGATGCTCTGGTGGTGGCAGCCGCAACCAAAAAGGATCTGGCAGAAAAAGAAAGCCAGACTCTCCATCCGCCCAACAAAGAGTCCCGGGACCTGGACAGTATAGGGAAGCACACCTTTGCATCAGCGACCTTTGCTATCAGGTCCTTGAATTATATGGCACATATTACCAGGCTTTAAAGGGATCTAATTTACGAGCTCTCTGAAACCTTGGTTGGTGCCGTGTCTGATGAAGTCCGTGACAAAGTGGCCTCTCAGCTGGCCACCATTGAGTCAATATCTAACTCTTCCATGCGACTGATATCTCACGCATCAGAAAGAGCAGCTAGAGCGGTGGGTTCAGCTGTGGTCTTGAGACAACAAGCCTGGATGCGCTTGTGCAATTTCGTGGAACCCTTTAAGGCTTCCTTTCTTAATGCTCCCATCGAAGCCCTTTCATTGTTTGGACCCAAAGTTAAAAGCACACTGGCTAGATGTGAACAGGATGATAAGACCCTTTCTGCCATAGGTGTCCGTTATTCTTCCCCTCAACATGCTTTCTCCTGAAACCAAAAGAGTGGGAAGATATGGTTCAAGAAGTCTCAGGGTCCTTTCTGTGACACACAGGCCAAGTTCTCCCCTAGAGGCAGGGGGAAACACAGGGAAGACGCCCCTTTCAGGGCAGAGGGGATTCCAAGGAATCTTTTCCTGGCCAATCCTACCAGCGCTCCTGAAGAGCGGCCCAACTCCTTTTCTCGGGAGGTCGTTGGGGTCGTTTCTCCTTGTACCCTTCTGCCTGGCTAACCATCACCGATTCTTGTGTACAAAGGATTATAACCAGAGGTTATCATATCCCCTTCGATCTTTGTCCTTTCCCTTCAAAAAACCTATCTGACATTCCACCCAGTCAAAGGGAAGAAGCAGCACTAGAGATAGAAAAGCTGCTAAGAAAGAGAGTCATCCAAATAGTCCCTCCAGACCAGATAGGATCCGGATTCTACTCAAGACTATTTTTGGTGCCAAAGAAAACTGGGGACTGGAGACCAATTTTGGATCTCAGTGTATTGAACAAGTTTGTAAGAGTACAAAAATTCCGGATGGTCACAATACAGTCTATCCTCCCGCTTTTGGAAAAAGATGATTGGATGTGCTCCATAGATCTTCAAGATGCATACTACCACATAAAAGTGGACAGGCCATCAAGAAACTTTCTGTGCTTCCATGTGGGAGCCAGTCACTACCAGTTCAGAGTACTGCCCTTCGGACTCTCTACAGCCCCCAGAGTGTTCACAAAGTCCATGTCAGTCATCACAGCTCACTTATGACTACAAGGATTCCAGGTGTTTCCATACCTAAACGACTGGCTCATCTGCGCCCCCACCAGACATCTATTGGAAGAAGCCTTGGCATACTCTCTCCTTACTGCACAAAAGCTAGGCATAACCATAAACTGGAAAAAATCCAATCTCACCCCATCTCAGTCCACAGAATTCATAGGGGTAATCTTAGATACAAAGAATTGCGGAGCATCCATTCCAGAGCACAGAATTCTAAGGATAAAGCAACAAATTATCCCAATCCTTTCAAGGGAGAAATCCACAGCTCACTCTGTCCTACAGCTGTTGGGTTCCATGGCAGCCTCCATTACCATTGTCCCCCTGGCCAGGTTTTACATCAGGATTCTACAATGGCTACTGCTCACCCAATGGTATCCTTTCCAATATCCTCTTTCAGCCAAGATTCGAGTAACTCACAGGTGCAAACAGGATTTAAATTGGTGGATAACCCACAACCCATCACAATGGTCTCGCCCCTTCTCCTCCCAGCAGCCCAAGGCTATAGTGACCATGGACTCCTCCCTGATAGGGTGGTGGGGGCTATGTCAGGGACTGACAGTCCAAGGCACTTGGTCTGAATTGGACACCCAACTGCATATAAATGTTCTAGAGCTGAGGGCAGTGCTTCTGGCATTGCAAGCATTCCATCCCCTGCTGTCATCTGGGATGATTGCAATACAATCAGACAACATGGCGGTGGTCTGGTACATCAGAAAACAGGCTGGAACCAAATCTTACCCCCTTTGCATTGCTTTTATCACGTTTATCTTTCTAAGTATTTTTGTTGATCTGTTCCCTCTTCTGTACCCTTCTAAAAGTGACACTTCCTGTCTTCATTGCTTTATAGATTTTTTCTATTCAATACTTCCATGATGGTATTCGATTTCTCCCCTTTTCCCTCACTACCCTGTGTTTTTGTGATAGAACTTTATCAGTTATTAATTTAGCTGCACAGTTATATATCTTGTTTACTACTGTTATATTGTATGGATCTCTAAGGACAGTCATAATTACTGTGTTTATTTGTTTTATCAAACTTCTAACTTTTATGGTTTTATTGACCTTTTGCAGTCTGTTTCTTTTACTGATCTTAATTATGTCTATCTATCTCTATTAAATTGAGCAACTCTTCTCTTAGCTCATTTTCTTCTAAACTGAGGGCATACTTTTTGTTTTCCATTTCCTGCGGGCATTCTGTAGAAAGTTCTATATCATCTTCCTGTGGCACATTCTCTTCAATTTCATCCTGTGCCATCCGTTGCTCTGTTATATGGGAACTCACTGTTCTATCACTCAACATTGACTGCGTCATTGTTTCCAGTTTCCTGTTCCTTCCTTTGCTGTCCAGCTTCAAGTGAACATTAATACTGGTTTCCTGTGGAAGGCCCCAAAATATCTTCATATGGCACCTGACCATTTGCTTCCCATTTCACTGGTTTCCCATTAATTTGGATGTCCATTGCTATATCCTCTTGTGGTGCTTTCTGAATTAGATTTTCTACACTGAATCCTTCACTTTGCAGGTACTCTGTAACCTCATTTTCCATTTCTTTGACTTCTCCATTACTGATCTCTTTTTCCTGTTTTTTTTTTTTTTTTTTGTATTCTAAAGTTTTCCATGTCCAGATTCCTTTGCCTGTATTTCTCTTCAAATAACTTTGGTGTTGCTCTTTTTGTATTGATTAGTTTTGGTTTCTCCTTTGCATAGATATTACACCATATTAAATATCTTTTTCTTTCCCATGTCCATGTTTCTTTTTCAGATGTCTCCTGATCTTCCTGTTTCTCCTTTCTTTGGGGACTCATTCCATCATGCTGTGATGTAACCTGTGGTAGACCTTCTACCCCAACTCCTTCACTTTACAGGCACTCCATAACTTCAACTTCAATTTTTTTTTTTTGCTTCACTAATCTTCTTTTCCACATTCCCTCTTTGTGATTTTTTTTATTGTGAAGTTTTCCATATCTGGATGCCTTTGCCTGTATTTCTCTTCAAATATCTTTGGGGCTGCCTTCTTTATATTGATTAATTTAGCTTTCACCTTTGCATAAATATTGCACCATATCAAATCACTCTTTCTTTCCCATGCCCATATTCCTTTTTTATACTTTTCAGAAGTCTCTAGGTTTTGTTGTTTATATTTTCAACCTTTCTCAGAAGCTTCTTTTTCCAAACAGATCAAAGTTTTTTAGTGTATATACTGTTTTTCACAAACCTGTTGTATTAATGAACACAAATTATTTGAAGCTTCCGACAGTTTTTCTTGTGGAAGTATTTTTCTTTCCTCTAATTTCTCTCTTAATCTTTTTGTATATCCTGTGTCTGGAAATTCTGGGCTTTTTGTATAATAGCAACAATACATTATTTCTTTTTTATGCTCAGTAGTTCGCTCTATCTTCTTTATGGCTCTGGCCAGGCTCCTTTGTAGGAATGTTTCCGCATTTTGAGGATTCTACACTGCCATTTTTTCCAGTCTTGGCACCAGTGCACCTACCAGGATTGGACACATGTGAAGTTGTTCTATCTCGCCGTTTTGTTCTTACACGTGGGTTCGGAGCCGAGTCAGCCGCTTTTCAAGCTCAAACTCTCAGAGAAGCTCGAGACCTAGTGTATATCCCATGATGCTCTACTGTAAATCCCCAGATCTAGTTTGCCGCTGCAACGGATCTACAGCTCGTCGGAGGAAGCTCGGGCCAGTGACTAATTTTTCTGTATTTTAGAGAATATTTAGGAAACTTCCTATCATTATATTGTTAATATAGATGTGGATTTACCATAGAATTAGTGTTTAGTTAGTTTGTTTAGATTTAGTTAAATTTTTGAAGTGTTTTTTCTCTTAAAGGTTTTCTAGGCCTTTCTTACCTGTTTGGGCATGACAGGGCTCTGTCAGCTCTTGTGTGTGTTTGCACTTCTTTCTTGTGCCACCTTTAAATAACTTGGATATATATATATCATTCTGTTCATTTGCAGGAGGTGTGCTCTATCTGCCACTCCTTTAGTGCCAGGGTTCTTTTGGAAAGGTGCAGGAAGCTGGTAGATAGGGGACTCCTGAAGCCTGAATTTCAAGCTACGTTGGACAAGGCCGACCTTTCTTCCAAGGCTTCGAAGGGGTCGAAGTCGTCTAAGGGGTCCTCGGAGCCCAAGTCATCGGCTCTGAGCTCCTCTGGTATGGTTCGTTCATCGGCTCCACAGCCCTTGGAGTCGTGTATCGATCCTTTACCTTGGAGCTCAGTTCTGGATCTGGTATTGGAGACTCCTCAGTCGCCAGTTCTTCAATCGGTACAGTCTTTGGCTCATTCGACCCATCCCTCGACTCATTCTTCAGGGCTATTGGATGTGGACCTGGACCGAGTGGTTAAGAGGCTGTTAGAGAACCCGGCCCTAGCCAAAATGCTTTCCGCTTTGAGCCACTCAGCTTCGAAGCCTGAAACTCCAGCCCTACTTTCTTCTCCTCCTCCTCCGAAGCCAATCGAACTCTTGGAGCCGGGGCAGTCAGAACCGATGTTGGTAGTGCCCTCAGAGCCGAGGTTTGATCCACCTCCCTCGGCTCCATTGACCTTGATCTCCTCAGTTCCGACCGGGGAATCTCGGGGCCGACAGTCGCTCACTGGCTCCGGGGTGGAAAGTCGGACCGATACTACGGTTCTGACCCTTCCCCTCATGGCTTCGGCGCAGGTGGCTTTGGCTCCGTCCTTTGGATTGGAGCGGGGGGTCTCGGCTTGGGGAGAGCTGCCAGCCTTTTTGGAGCTGACAGACTTCTCGGACCAGGATTCTGGTGCCTTGGATGCCACGAGGAAGGTCATGTCTGCTAAGACCACTATCTCCTTGGATCTTTCTTCCCCTCCCCCTAAAGGGCCTCGTTCTACCTCTTCCCCACAGGTC
Organism: Protopterus annectens; assembly: GCF_019279795.1. Taxonomy (NCBI): domain Eukaryota; kingdom Metazoa; phylum Chordata; order Ceratodontiformes; family Protopteridae; genus Protopterus; species Protopterus annectens. The sequence continues at coordinate 1,630,392,116 of NC_056729.1, forward strand.
CCTACCAAGTGTCGAGACCCAGGGCCTCAGGTATCCCCATTGGGCGGCCCTCCTCTACAGGGACTTCACCGGACACTCCCACTGATGAAGTACCTTGGAAGAGACTATGCAAGAGGAGGCACTTGGATTCCCCACAGGAATCCCTGACATCGGATACCGACTTGGAGGAATCAGAAGGGTCCCCACGATCCCCCTCAGAGGTTGTCTCATTTGCAGACATATTGGAGATCTTAAGACAGAGGGGTGATTGGCAGTCCCTTACCCCTACTGAGGATGAGTCGCTACTCCTGAAGGCCTTTGGGTCTCAACCATCTACCTCCTGGGTTACCCCGCCCTTCGATGAACTGATGGATCTGGTTGCTCGAAGGGCGTGGGAGTCCCCTGATTTAGTGGAACCGGTCCCTCAGAGGCCCAACAAGTTTATTACTTCCCCTGCTGACAAGGCCTTTCTTACCAAGGGAGTCCCAGTTGATGCCATGGTGGTGGCGGCAGCCAACAAGAAAGAGATGTTGGAAACCTCTTCTTCTGTCCATCCTCCTAATAGGGATTCTAGGACGATGGACAGGTATGGGAAATGCATATTTAGTTCTGCGGCATTTTCCATGAGATCGCTCAACTACCTGACCCATTTTACCCGCCTTCAACGAGATCTCCTTAAAGAGCTGGGAGATACTCTACAGGGTAACACAGCTGATACAGTTTCTGCGAAGGTGACTGCACAACTCAACACCCTCAATTCTATAGTCAACTCATCCATGCGACTCATTTCTTATGCTGCCGATGGATCGAGTAGGGCGGCAGGCTCAGCGATAGCTCTTCGGAGACAGTCCTGGATGCGCCTTTGCTCCTTTGCAGAAGCCTTCAAATCTTCCTTTGTCAATACCCCATTTGATGGTTCCGCCTTGTTCGGGCCTAAAGTTGAGACACTTACTAGGTGGAACAAGAAGGAAAGACTCTGCTGTAGGAGTCCGTTTTTCCACTCCAACTAGACCGTACCCCAAAGGGCAACGAAGTGGGAAAATATGGTTCCGAAAACCCCAAGGAGCTTTCCAAAACACACCTATGGATACCCCCTCTAGGGGCAGAGGAGAAGGTAAAAATGGAAGACGCCATCCAAACGGCAGAGGGGGTCCGCAAAACCAGGGCGACAGGTAGCAGTTCTCTGGTAAGCCCTATCAGCGTTCCTGAAAGGAAACCCGGCTGTCCTTCTCTGGAGGCAGTTGGGAGTCACTTGGCTTTATACCCAAATGCCTGGCTAAACATTACAACGGATTCTTGGGTAAAAAGCATCATTGCCAGAGGTTACTACATTCCCTTTACAAAACTTCCCCCCCCCATGTGTACAAGTATTCCAGACGTTCCACCCAGTCTGACAAAGCTAGCAACCATAGAAATTTAAAACCTGCTAGACAAAAGAGTCATCCAGACAGTTCTGGCGGACCAGATAGGTTCCGGAACTTACTCAAGGTTCTTTTTTGTGCCAAAGAAAACAGGGGACTGGAGGCCCATATTAGACCTCAGCAAACTCAACACCTTCATCAAGAAGGAAAAGTTCCAGATGGTCACGCTTCAATCGATACTTCCGTTCCTAGAAATGGGCGATTGGATGTGCTCTATAGATCTCAAGGATGCTTACTACCACATCAAAATGGCTAGATCATCCAGAGATCACCTGCGTTTCCGGCTGGGGGCCAGTCATTACCAATTCAGAGCCCTGCCCTTTGGTCTCACCACAGCCCCCAGAGTGTTCACCAAACATATTGCAGTGGTCACGGTTCACCTGAGACGTTTAGGATTCCGGGTGTTTCCATATCTGGATGACTGGCTCCTCACCGCCACCTCCAGGCATCAACTAATCCAAGCAAAAGACTACACTAACAACCTGTGTTCCCAGTTGGGCATAACCTTAAACTTTGAAAAATCTGCGTTATTGCCCTTGCAGCGTATTACCTTTATAGGAGCAGAGCTAGACACCATCAATACAAGGATCAGGTTGCCTCAAGCAAGAATCGTATCTCTAAAAAGTCAGTTGTCCAGTCTGTTGACCCAGAACAAAGCTCTTGCGTCCCAGATACTGAAGCTATTAGGCACAATGGCAGCCACATGATAGCAGTCCCATTAGGGCGTATGCACATGCAAATACTCCAGTGGCTACTCTTCGCCCAATGGTCTTACCAACAACTGCCCATGTCACACGAAATTCTGTTAACAAATCTTTGCAAAAAGGATCTCAATTGGTGGCTGAACAGCGATCAATTAGTAGTTGGACGTCCCTTTGTTCTTCCCCAACCCACAGCCACAGTGACCACGGATGCTTCCCTGATAGGGTGGGGGGGGGGCTATTTCAGGGAAAGACTGTCCAAGGTACTTGGCCAAGCATGGAATCACATTTACATATAAATGTCCTGGAGCTGAGAGCGGTGTTCCTGGCATTGCAACACTTTCATGACTGTCTTCCTCCAGGGACAATTGCAATTCAGACAGACAACATGTCAGTAGTCTGGTACATCAACAAGCAAGGGGGAACCACATCGTATCCCTTATGCCGATAGGCCCTAAGAATTTGGCAATGGGCTGTATCCACCAGACGCTTTCTTATAGCAATGCACATCCCGGGGTCATCCAACGTGATAGCGGACAAACTGAGCAGGGCCATCCTGTTGCCTCATGAGTGGTCCCTCAAACAACAGGTGGCGGAGAAGATTTTCCGCAGATGGGGCCAGCCTTGCTGCAATCTGTTTGCATCTCCGATGAATGTCAAATGCAGCAGCTACTTTGCCCTTTATCCCCCACCGAGGAGCAACTCGAGGGACGCGCTCATACACGATTGACCCCCGGGCCTCCTATATACCTTCCCGCCAATTCCCCTAATTCCCAAATTTATACAGAAGGCCAAAGGTCTGGGAAGGACTGTGATTTTGATAGCCCCGTCTTGGCCTCGTCAGATTTGGTTCCCCTTCCTACAGAAGTATCGAGTGGAAGAACCATGGATTCTGGACCCAGTGCCAGATCTTCTGACTCATTCATTGGGAGTTCTTCATCCCTCCCTCACCACCCTAAAACTGACAGCTTGGCTGCTCCAATTCCCATATTAGCCAGGTCTCAAGATTTGTCTCCCGCGGTCCAACATATTATAGTTTCCTCTCATAAACTGTCTACCAGGAAGCTATATAACAGCAAATGGAAATGATTTGTTCACTGGGCTTCTCATCATGACATTGACCCTTATGTGGCGCCTATTCATACCATCTTAGAGTTCTTGTCTTCTTTGTTCTATGATGGCGCAGCTGCTGCCACCATAAGAGTTCAATTGGCTGCTATTTCCAATTTTCATGTAGGGTTTAACGGGTCTAACATCATGTCCCACAGACTATGTAAGGCCTTTTTGAAAGGGACCCACCATCTCAGACCACTTATCAGACACCCTGTCTCTCCCTGGAATTTGAATCTTGTTTTATCTCAATTGATGCTCGCCCCCTTCAAACCCGCGTCATCCTGTCACTTGAAGTTTCTGTCTTGGAAAACTGTATTTCTGGTAGCCATTACATCTGCACGTAGGGTCTCCGAACTTCAAGCCTTATCCTCCAAGCCACCATATTTGATTTTTCACCCTGATAGGGTGTCTCTCATGACAAACCCTACCTTTCTTCCCAAGGTCTGTTCAGAAACTAACTTAAATCAGTCCATTGAGCACCCAGCCTTCTTTAGACACAATACCAACAGACTGGAATATATGTTAAACAAGCTTGATGTACAGAGACAACTGAGATTCTACTTGGACATAACGAAAGACTTCAGACAATCGGATCAACTCTTTGTCTCTTATGCAGAGAATAAGAAAGGTTCTGTGATATCAAAAAATCACATTATCTAAGTGGCTTTCTGACTGCATTAAATTAAGTTATTCCTCCACTAAGCCATTACCAACTAACGTCAAAGCCCATTCTACCCGGGCTGTTTCTATGTCATTAGTTCATACAGCTCGTTTGCCCTTGGATACCATCTATGCAGCTGCCACGTGGTCAAAACCTCAGACGTTTATCACTCATTACAAAGTGGACAGGACCTCCAGGGACAGGGCTTCCTTTGGTTCCACTGTGCTCAGGAATGTTCTCCCGCGAGCTCCCAGGATTAAGGTGCTTGGGATGCTACCCACATGTAAGAACAAAACGGCGAGATAGAACTTCACATAAAGAAGTTATGTCCTTACCATAACGTTCCATGTGAGTTGCTCATCTCGCCTTTTTGTTCTTACATTCCCTCCTACCTTCCCCCTCCTGTTGAGAAAGATGGTTGCCTTGGTGGATTGGTTGGGTTTTGTCAGCCTGTCTTCTTTGGACAGACTGTTTTTCCTTCTGCAAACCTATAGCTTCCTAGATAGGTAGGTACTGTTGTTCTTTTTCTTCCTTTAGGCTGTCTTTGGGTGCAGCGTACTAGATCTGGGGATTTACAGTAGAGCATCATGTGATATACACTAGGTCTCGAGCTTCTCTGAGAGTTTGAGCTTGAAAAGCGGCCGACTCAGAGCTGAGGGATCGGTTCTGAACCCACGTGTAAGAACAAAAAGGTGAGATGAACAACTCACATGGAACGTTATGGTAAGGACATAACTTCTTTTTTTTTATCCTGGGTCTTGTGCACCCAGCTATCTTTCTTAATTTTTGACCTACTTCTGTCCATGATATATGGTGCAAAATACAGTCTGTATATATCGGTGTCGTCTTGGTAAGGTTTTGTGAAAAACAGGGCCCACCTCTTGAAGGTACTCACCAAGACTTGAGGATGAATTAAGTTTCAGCAATACTACTATTCTTTGCTTGCTGGCTTATCATCTCTCCATTCTGACCCCTGCTTGCTGACTTATCATCTCTCCATTATCTGGGAGGAGTGGTTGAAGAGAAGGGAAGTCTGAATGAAGAGGTCAAAGATAGAATCAGAGGGTCTGCAGCCAACTGGCATAGAGTGTCAGGTGTAGTGTATAATAGAATAATGTCAAAGAAACTGAAAAGTGAGGTGTACAAAACAGTGGTACGATCAGTACTACTGTATGGTACAGAAACCTGGGCAGTGAAGGCAGAGCAGATGAGAAAGCTCGAGGTGATAGAAGTTAAGTGCCTGAGAAGAGTGGTAGGATGCACACTATGGGACAGACAAAGAAATGAGAACATACGAGCAGAAGTCAAAGTAGCTCCAGTTGCAGAAAAGATTAAAGAGAAAAGATTACATTGATTTGGCACATGTGCAGAAAGGCAAAAAACAATCTGGTGAAGAAGATTTGGGACAGACAGGAAGAAGGTAAGAGGAAATTAGGGCATCCATCAAAGAGGAAAATGGATTGTGTAAGAAAAGATCAGCAACAGTCAATCATGAGTATGAAAAAAAGGTGGGTGGCATTGTCTCAAGAGAGATGGCAACAGTTAACACAACAACCCCAACCCCGTGAAGGAAATTGGGAAGAAGAGGAGTGATGATTAAGGCAGAGTCAGATGGTAACATGATGACCCCAACTCTATGTAGGAAATTGGGAAGAAAGGGGGTGATGATTAGGGCAAAGCATTTTTTGAGGTGAAAGACTAATCAGTGTACAATTTGAAGTTGAACATAGATGAGGAAATGAGATATCCAGTTCAATTTAGGTGCCTGAGGGCAACACAGTGATGTGTGGATTATGGTTTGTTGAAAGTAAATTTTGCGATTTTTATTGTAGCATTGCTCCAGTTTAGTTGTCAGAGTAGACTGGAGGTTTATAGATTCGTAGACTTGTTACTAGGCTAATGACGGGGGGGGGGGGGGGACTTTGTAAGCCCAACCAATTTTTCCCAAAAGATTAATGATGTCCTGCATCCAAATAAGACATTGAAGGCTATGTACTTATAAGCTATCTCTGTCCCTTATGGACATGAGTACCAGGCCCATTGTAAATTTCCTATTCCCAATCCACTGTCTAAGTTGTGCTTAAAATAGGTTGAAAATAGAAGAGACATGCAAAAGTGTAGGCATCTGGTAGGTGGATGCTAATGTTATCCAGCTGCTTTCAGTCAGATAATGTTTGGCTCTACGCAGTAGACCTAACGATCTGATTTTTTCACTTGCTTGTTGGATCTGGAGGTTGAATGCCATTATGTCATTTACTGTAATCCCTAATAATTTAGTGTTGAAGATTATCTCAATATTTGTATTATATGTATGTGTGATTTGAAAGTGAGCATTGCATTTGGTGTGACACTTAGTGAATTTATCTTCTTTTTGAGGTTTAATATTAGCTCTGATTTTGCTAGACAGTTTTCTGTGAAGGAGAACAAATCTTCTGTGAGCTTTTTGAAGAATACTGGGATTTAGGATAGAGCAGGTAAGGGTTGCATCACTGGTATATTGGACTAGTCTGGCTTTTTTGAGATAATGTGTAAATTATTGATAAATGTAATAAGTAGTAGTGGTCCTAGTGTGGAACCTTGAGGAACACCAGCAGAGACTGGTAAAAAGGTATATATGCTAGATTGCCATTTAACAACTTGTGATCTGTTCAAGGTTCATAGCTGTTTACTAGGCTAATGACCACAAGTTACATTTTAAACCTAGCTGTGCATCCCAATTCACTTGACAAGTTCTGGTACCCTTGATAAGTGTAAGCAGGGGTGTGGGAGATGAAACATTCACAGTTTACCTGTGTCTGTTAGATACATAGGTGTCAAACCAGGGATGAATTTCCTGTTCCCCATTCAGTTGTCCAAGTTGCACTTGGGTTAGGGAAGAACTCTGCTTTGCATGGATGGGGAGCCTGTGCCAGCAATGGGGTAGTTTCTGGGATACATACCTGTCTCTCCAGCAGGTCCTATTTGAATCACAGGCAAGGTTTAAGTGTTTAGAATGAGTAATTCTGGTGCTGTTTGTTTTGTGAATATACAGGAGGTCCATCAGATTGTGATCTGACAGTGCCTTGTATGCCAAGCATAGATCTCCCCTCAACAGCTTGTAGGAGACAGAATACAGTGATAGGGCCTTGAGGCAGTCTGCACAGGACATTTTACTTATGCCCAGTATTCTTTTCGTGAGGAACCTTTGTGGACATTCCCATTGTTGGATATGCCTGGTTAGGTACATAACCAAAGGGGAGCAGTGTACTCAATGATTGGTTTGATGAATGTCAAATACAGTGGAAGAATGACTTCCATGGACCTAGATGCCATAACTTTGTTTATAAGTTGTGCAACATAGAATGGTTTCCTCATTACTGTAGACACATGATGGTCAAATGCTAGATTACTATTTATGTGTGTCCCTAAGTCCTTGACTACTGGTCAGCTCTAAGGGGTGTGTTATCAATATGATAGTTACCAGGGGTAGATGACTTCCCAAAAGATACTATTATGCATTTCTTGGCATTTAGTTTTAGTCCATTGCTCTGACACCAGTTGTTTGTCTGTGTCACCCCTTCCTGGAGAACATTTGTATCAGTGTGAGATTCAGTGACAGCTCCTAATTTGCAATCATCTGCAAATTGAGCCAAACAGAGACCACTGGCATTGGCCTTGACTTCTGAGAAGTAATTGCCAAAAAGAGGTCCAAGGACTGATCCCCGAGGGACTCCGCATGTGAATGGCCTCTTTGTAGAGGTGGACTCCCCAATTCTAACTTCCTGGGTTCTGTCTGAGCCAGTTGGTTATCCACCAGGTAACATATGGGTTTGTACCTAATCTCTTATGTTTGTCAACAATGCCTGAATGGGGTATTGTGTCAGATGCCTTGGCCAGGTCAAGGTAGGCAGTGTCAACCATTTTGGCCTCATCCAGTGCTTTGGTGACGTTCTCAAAAAGTTCCCCAGGTTGAGTAGGCATGACCTGCCTATCTAAACTGGGTTGGCTCCAGTATTTGGAGGTTTACTGTATGATTACCGATCATTTCAATGATAATGACTTTGCATGTAAGACCAGTGAGAGTTATGGGTGTGTAGTTTCCAGGGTCTGGAGATGGCCAACCTTTATGCAGAGGAATGACTATTGCTGTTCTCCATTCATGAGGCATGAAGCCTCTTTGGAGGCTACAGTTAAATAGCAGTTCCTGAGGACCTGATAGGTCATATTTCATGCTATTTAAAAGGCATCCTGGGATATTGTCCGGGTCCATTGATGCAGTGTTCATGGCCTTAGGAGAGCATTAAGGACCTGTTCCTTAGTGAAAGAAGGAGTTATATTTGATGGTATTTCCAGAGGGAAGGTTGAGGAGGGTGGGGGTAAAGTTGGAGCTGAATTTGTCAGCCATTAGGTTTGCTGTATCTTCTAGCTTAGTATAGATGACTCCATTTAAAATTAACTGAGCACACAATTGTGTAGTGCCCTTAAAGTTGCAGACATAGCTAAAGAGTGCCTTGTCCTTGGCTTGGGAGGCCAAATTGACCTCACATTTGGCTTTGGTAGACTTTATTTGTCCTCTGAGTTGTTTGTTTAGCTTGATGAAAGTGCTTTTATCCTGCTAGGTGCTGCACCTAATTTTTCTCATGATTTTCTTCCTTTTGCTATACAGGCTATTGATTTTGTGATTCCACTGTTTTGACTTGTTTTTTGAGTTAGTTCTGTACTTCTGTTGGACAGGTAGTTGAAGCACCAGGAGAAGCTGGAGTAGAACGGGTACCTGTCAAATCTTCGAATGCTCAAAATTTCGAACGTTACATAGTCGGGACCAAACATTCAAATTTTGAGTACTGAAGATAGACTTTCAATGGCACCATATGAATTGCAGATAGGAGAATTTCCTTTCTGCACTGAAGTGTGATCTCTATCTGCCACTCCTTTAGTGCCAGGGTTCTTTTGGAAAGGTGCAGGAAGCTGGTACATAGGGGACTGCTGAAGCCTGAATTTCAAGCGACGGTGGACAAGGCCGACCTTGCTTCCAAGGCTTCGAAGGGGTCAAGTCGCCTAAGGGGTCCTCGGAGCCCAAGTCATCGGCTCTGAGCTCCTCTGGTATGGTTCGCTCATCGGCTCCACAGCCCTTGGAGTCGTGGTATCGATCCTTTACCTTGGAGCTCAGTTCTGGATCTGGTATTGGAGACTCCTCAGTCGCCAGTTCTTCAATCGGTACAGTCTTTGGCTCATTCGACCCATCCCCGACTCATTCTTCAGGGCTATTGGATGTGGACCTGGACCGAGTGGTTAAGAGGCTGTTAGAGAACCCGGCCCTAGCCAAAATGCTTTCCGCTTTGAGCCACTCAGCTTCGAAGCCTGAAACTCCAGCCCTACTTTCTTCTCCTCCTCCTCGCCAATCGAACTCTTGGAGCCGGGCAGTCAGAACCGATGTTGGTAGTGCCCTCAGAGCCGAGGTTTGATCCACCTCCCTCGGCTCCATTGACCTTGATCTCCTCAGTTCCGACCGGGGAATCTCGGGGCCGACAGTCGCTCACTGGCTCCGGGGTGGAAAGTCGGACCGATACTACGGTTCTGACCCTTCCCCTCATGGCTTTGGCGCAGGTGGCTTTGGCTCCGTCCTTTGGATTGGAGCGGGGGGTCTCGGCTTGGGGAGAGCTGCCAGCCTTTTTGGAGCTGACAGACTTCTCGGACCAGGATTCTGGTGCCTTGGATGCCACGAGGAAGGTCATGTCTGCTAAGACCACTATCTCCTTGGATCTTTCTTCCCCTCCCCCTAAAGGGCCTCGTTCTACCTCTTCCCCACAGGTCCCTACCAAGTGTCGAGACCCAGGGCCTCAGGTATCCCCATTGGGCGGCCCTCCTCTACAGGGACTTCACCGGACACTCCCACTGATGAAGTACCTTGGAAGAGACTATGCAAGAGGAGGCACTTGGATTCCCCACAGGAATCCCTGACATCGGATACCGACTTGGAGGAATCAGAAGGGTCCCCACGATCCCCCTCAGAGGTTGTCTCATTTGCAGACATATTGGAGATCTTAAGACAGAGGGGTGATTGGCAGTCCCTTACCCCTACTGAGGATGAGTCGCTACTCCTGAAGGCCTTTGGGTCTCAACCATCTACCTCCTGGGTTACCCTGCCCTTCGATGAACTGATGGATCTGGTTGCTCGAAGGGCGTGGGAGTCCCTGATTTAGTGGAACCGGTCCCTCAGAGGCCCAACAAGTTTATTACTTCCCCTGCTGACAAGGCCTTTCTTACCAAGGGAGTCCCAGTTGATGCCATGGTGGTGGCGGCAGCCAACAAGAAAGAGATGTTGGAAACCTCTTCTTCTGTCCATCCTCCTAATAGGGTTTCTAGGACGATGGACAGGTATGGGAAATGCATATTTAGTTCTGCGGCATTTTCCATGAGATCGCTCAACTACCTGACCCATTTTACCCGCCTTCAACGAGATCTCCTTAAAGAGCTGGGAGATACTCTACAGGGTAACACAGCTGATACAGTTTCTGCGAAGGTGACTGCACAACTCAACACCCTCAATTCTATAGTCAACTCATCCATGCGACTCATTTCTTATGCTGCCGATGGATCGAGTAGGGCGGCAGGCTCAGCGATAGCTCTTCGGAGACAGTCCTGGATGCGCCTTTGCTCCTTTGCAGAAGCCTTCAAATCTTCCTTTGTCAATACCCCATTTGATGGTTCCGCCTTGTTCGGGCCTAAAGTTGAGACACTTACTAGGTGGAACAAGAAGGAAAGACTCTGCTGTAGGAGTCCGTTTTTCCACTCCAACTAGACCGTACCCCAAAGGGCAACGAAGTGGGAAAATATGGTTCCGAAAACCCCAAGGAGCTTTCCAAAACACACCTATGGATACCCCCTCTAGGGGCAGAGGAGAAGGTAAAAATGGAAGACGCCATCCAAACGGCAGAGGGGGTCCGCAAAACCAGGGCGACAGGTAGCAGTTCTCTGGTAAGCCCTATCAGCGTTCCTGAAAGGAAACCCGGCTGTCCTTCTCTGGAGGCAGTTGGGAGTCACTTGGCTTTATACCCAAATGCCTGGCTAAACATTACAACGGATTCTTGGGTAAAAAGCATCATTGCCAGAGGTTACTACATTCCCTTTACAAAACTTCCCCCCCCCATGTGTACAAGTATTCCAGACGTTCCACCCAGTCTGACAAAGCTAGCAACCATAGAAATTTAAAACCTGCTAGACAAAAGAGTCATCCAGACAGTTCTGGCGGACCAGATAGGTTCCGGAACTTACTCAAGGTTCTTTTTTGTGCCAAAGAAAACAGGGGACTGGAGGCCCATATTAGACCTCAGCAAACTCAACACCTTCATCAAGAAGGAAAAGTTCCAGATGGTCACGCTTCAATCGATACTTCCGTTCCTAGAAATGGGCGATTGATGTGCTCTATAGATCTCAAGGATGCTTACTACCACATCAAAATGGCTAGATCATCCAGAGATCACCATGCTTCCGGCTGGGGGCCAGTCATTACCAATTCAGAGCCCTGCCCTTTGGTCTCACCACAGCCCCCAGAGTGTTCACCAAACATATTGCAGTGGTCACGGTTCACCTGAGACGTTTAGGATTCCGGGTGTTTCCATATCTGGATGACTGGCTCCTCACCGCCACCTCCAGGCATCAACTAATCCAAGCAAAAGACTACACTAACAACCTGTGTTCCCAGTTGGGCATAACCTTAAACTTTGAAAAATCTGCGTTATTGCCCTTGCAGCGTATTACCTTTATAGGAGCAGAGCTAGACACCATCAATACAAGGATCAGGTTGCCTCAAGCAAGAATCGTATCTCTAAAAAGTCAGTTGTCCAGTCTGTTGACCCAGAACAAAGCTCTTAAGGCCCCAGATACTGAAGCTATTAGGCACAATGGCAGCCACATGATAGCAGTCCCATTAGGGCGTATGCACATGCAAATACTCCAGTGGCTACTCTTCGCCCAATGGTCTTACCAACAACTGCCCATGTCACACGAAATTCTGTTAACAAATCTTTGCAAAAAGGATCTCAATTGGTGGCTGAACAGCGATCAATTAGTAGTTGGACGTCCCTTTGTTCTTCCCCAACCCACAGCCACAGTGACCACGGATGCTTCCCTGATAGGGTGGGGGGGGGGGGGCTATTTCAGGGAAAGACTGTCCAAGGTACTTGGCCAAGCATGGAATCACATTTACATATAAATGTCCTGGAGCTGAGAGCGGTGTTCCTGGCATTGCAACACTTTCATGACTGTCTTCCTCCAGGGACAATTGCAATTCAGACAGACAACATGTCAGTAGTCTGGTACATCAACAAGCAAGGGGGAACCACATCGTATCCCTTATGCCGATAGGCCCTAAGAATTTGGCAATGGGCTGTATCCACCAGACGCTTATAGCAATGCACATCCCGGGTCATCCAACGTGATAGCGACAAACTGAGCAGGGCCATCCTGTTGCCTCATGAGTGGTCCTCAAACAACAGGTGGCGGAGAAGATTTTCCGCAGATGGGGCCAGCCTTGCTGCAATCTGTTTGCATCTCCGATGAATGTCAAATGCAGCAGCTACTTTGCCCTTTATCCCCCACCGAGGAGCAACTCGAGGGACGCGCTCATACACGATTGACCCCCGGGCCTCCTATATACCTTCCCGCCAATTCCCCTAATTCCCAAATTTATACAGAAGGCCAAAGGTCTGGGAAGGACTGTGATTTTGATAGCCCCGTCTTGGCCTCGTCAGATTTGGTTCCTTCCTACAGAAGTATCGAGTGGAAGAACCATGGATTCTGGACCCAGTGCCAGATCTTCTGACTCATTCATTGGGAGTTCTTCATCCCTCCCTCACCACCCTAAAACTGACAGCTTGGCTGCTCCAATTCCCATATTAGCCAGGTCTCAAGATTTGTCTCCCCTGGTCCAACATATTATAGTTTCCTCTCATAAACTGTCTACCAGGAAGCTATATAACAGCAAATGGAAATGATTTGTTCACTGGGCTTCTCATCATGACATTGACCCTTATGTGGCGCCTATTCATACCATCTTAGAGTTCTTGTCTTCTTTGTTCTATGATGGCGCAGCTGCTGCCACCATAAGAGTTCAATTGGCTGCTATTTCCAATTTTCATGTAGGGTTTAACGGTCTAACATCATGTCCCACAGACTATGTAAGGCCTTTTGAAAGGGACCCACCATCTCAGACCACTTATCAGACACCCTGTCTCTCCCTGGAATTTGAATCTTGTTTTATCTCAATTGATGCTCGCCCCTTCAAACCCGCCATCCTGTCACTTGAAGTTTCTGTCTTGGAAAACTGTATTTCTGGTAGCCATTACATCTGCACGTAGGGTCTCCGAACTTCAAGCCTTATCCTCCAAGCCACCATATTTGATTTTTCACCCTGATAGGGTGTCTCTCATGACAAACCCTACCTTTCTTCCCAAGGTCTGTTCAGAAACTAACTTAAATCAGTCCATTGAGCACCCAGCCTTCTTTAGACACAATACCAACAGACTGGAATATATGTTAAACAAGCTTGATGTACAGAGACAACTGAGATTCTACTTGGACATAACGAAAGACTTCAGACAATCGGATCAACTCTTTGTCTCTTATGCAGAGAATAAGAAAGGTTCTGTGATATCAAAAAATCACATTATCTAAGTGGCTTTCTGACTGCATTAAATTAAGTTATTCCTCCACTAAGCCATTACCAACTAACGTCAAAGCCCATTCTACCCGGGCTGTTTCTATGTCATTAGCTCATACAGCTCGTTTGCCCTTGGATACCATCTATGCAGCTGCCACGTGGTCAAAACCTCAGACGTTTATCACTCATTACAAAGTGGACAGGACCTCCAGGGACAGGGCTTCCTTTGGTTCCACTGTGCTCAGGAATGTTCTCCCGCGAGCTCCCAGGATTAAGGTGCTTGGGATGCTACCCACATGTAAGAACAAAACGGCGAGATAGAACTTCACATAAAGAAGTTATGTCCTTACCATAACGTTCCATGTGAGTTGCTCATCTCGCCTTTTTGTTCTTACATTCCCTCCTACCTTCCCCCTCCTGTTGAGAAAGATGGTTGCCTTGGTGGATTGGTTGGGTTTTGTCAGCCTGTCTTCTTTGGACAGACTGTTTTTCCTTCTGCAAACCTATAGCTTCCTAGATAGGTAGGTACTGTTGTTCTTTTTCTTCCTTTAGGCTGTCTTTGGGTGCAGCGTACTAGATCTGGGGATTTACAGTAGAGCATCATGTGATATACACTAGGTCTCGAGCTTCTCTGAGAGTTTGAGCTTGAAAAGCGGCCGACTCAGAGCTGAGGGATCGGTTCTGAACCCACGTGTAAGAACAAAAAGGTGAGATGAACAACTCACATGGAACGTTATGGTAAGGACATAACTTCTTTTTTTTTATCCTGGGTCTTGTGCACCCAGCTATCTTTCTTAATTTTTGACCTACTTCTGTCCATGATATATGGTGCAAAATACAGTCTGTATATATCGGTGTCGTCTTGGTAAGGTTTTGTGAAAAACAGGGCCCACCTCTTGAAGGTACTCACCAAGACTTGAGGATGAATTAAGTTTCAGCAATACTACTATTCTTTGCTTGCTGGCTTATCATCTCTCCATTCTGACCACTGCTTGCTGACTTATCATCTCTCCATTATCTGGGAGGAGTGGTTGAAGAGAAGGGAAGTCTGAATGAAGAGGTCAAAGATAGAATCAGAGGGTCTGCAGCCAACTGGCATAGAGTGTCAGGTGTAGTGTATAATAGAATAATGTCAAAGAAACTGAAAAGTGAGGTGTACAAAACAGTGGTACGATCAGTACTACTGTATGGTACAGAAACCTGGGCAGTGAAGGCAGAGCAGATGAGAAAGCTCGAGGTGATAGAAGTTAAGTGCCTGAGAAGAGTGGTAGGATGCACACTATGGGACAGACAAAGAAATGAGAACATACGAGCAGAAGTCAAAGTAGCTCCAGTTGCAGAAAAGATTAAAGAGAAAAGATTACATTGATTTGGCACATGTGCAGAAAGGCAAAAAACAATCTGGTGAAGAAGATTTGGGACAGACAGGAAGAAGGTAAGAGGAAATTAGGGCATCCAGCAAAGAGGAAAATGGATTGTGTAAGAAAAGATCAGCAACAGTCAATCATGAGTATGAAAAAAAGGTGGGTGGCATTGTCTCAAGAGAGATGGCAACAGTTAACACAACAACCCCAACCCCGTGAAGGAAATTGGGAAGAAGAGGGGTGATGATTAAGGCAGAGTCAGATGGTAACAGGTAACATGATGACCCCAACTCTATGTAGGAAATTGGGAAGAAAGGGGGTGATGATTAGGGCAAAGCATTTTTTGAGGTGAAAGACTAATCAGTGTACAATTTGAAGTTGAACATAGATGAGGAAATGAGATATCCAGTTCAATTTAGGTGCCTGAGGGCAACACAGTGATGTGTGGATTATGGTTTGTTGAAAGTAAATTTTGCGATTTTTATTGTAGCATTGCTCCAGTTTAGTTGTCAGAGTAGACTGGAGGTTTATAGATTCAGACTTGTTACTAGGCTAATGACGGGGGGGGGGGGGGACTTTGTAAGCCCAACCAATTTTTCCCAAAAGATTAATGATGTCCTGCATCCAAATAAGACATTGAAGGCTATGTACTTATAAGCTATCTCTGTCCCTTATGGACATGAGTACCAGGCCCATTGTAAATTTCCTATTCCCAATCCACTGTCTAAGTTGTGCTTAAAATAGGTTGAAAATAGAAGAGACATGCAAAAGTGTAGGCATCTGGTAGGTGGATGCTAATGTTATCCAGCTGCTTTCAGTCAGATAATGTTTGGCTCTACGCAGTAGACCTAACGTCTGATTTTTTTTTCACTTGCTTGTTGGATCTGGAGGTTGAATGCCATTATGTCATTTACTGTAATCCCTAATAATTTAGTGTTGAAGATTATCTCAATATTTGTATTATATGTATGTGTGATTTGAAAGTGAGCATTGCATTTGGTGTGACACTTAGTGAATTTATCTTCTTTTTTGAGGTTTAATATTAGCTCTGATTTTGCTAGACAGTTTTCTGTGAAGGAGAACAAATCTTCTGTGAGCTTTTTGAAGAATACTGGGATTTAGGATAGAGCAGGTAAGGGTTGCATCACTGGTATATTGGACTAGTCTGGCTTTTTTGAGATAATGTGTAAATTATTGATAAATGTAATAAGTAGTAGTGGTCCTAGTGTGGAACCTTGAGGAACACCAGCAGAGACTGGTAAAAAGGTATATATGCTAGATTGCCATTTAACAACTTGTGATCTGTTCAAGGTTCATAGCTGTTTACTAGGCTAATGACCACAAGTTACATTTTTAAACCTAGCTGTGCATCCCAATTCACTTGACAAGTTCTGGTACCCTTGATAAGTGTAAGCAGGGGTGTGGGAGATGAAACATTCACAGTTTGCCTGTGTCTGTTAGATACATAGGTGTCAAACCAGGGATGAATTTCCTGTTCCCCATTCAGTTGTCCAAGTTGCACTTGGGTTAGGGAAGAACTCTGCTTTGCATGGATGGGGAGCCTGTGCCAGCAATGGGGTAGTTTCTGGGATACATACCTGTCTCTCCAGCAGGTCCTATTTGAATCACAGGCAAGGTTTAAGTGTTTAGAATGAGTAATTCTGGTGCTGTTTGTTTTGTGAATATACAGGAGGTCCATCAGATTGTGATCTGACAGTGCCTTGTATGCCAAGCATAGATCTCCCCTCAACAGCTTGTAGGAGACAGAATACAGTGATAGGGCCTTGAGGCAGTCTGCACAGGACATTTTACTTATGCCCAGTATTCTTTTCGTGAGGAACCTTTGTGGACATTCCCATTGTTGGATATGCCTGGTTAGGTACATAACCAAAGGGGGGCAGTGTACTCAATGATTGGTTTGATGAATGTCAAATACAGTGGAAGAATGACTTCCATGGACCTAGATGCCATAACTTTGTTTATAAGTTGTGCAACATAGAATGGTTTCCTCATTACTGTAGACACATGATGGTCAAATGCTAGATTACTATTTATGTGTGTCCCTAAGTCCTTGACTACTGGTCAGCTCTAAGGGGTGTGTTATCAATATGATAGTTACCAGGGGTAGATGACTTCCCAAAAGATACTATTATGCATTTCTTGGCATTTAGTTTTAGTCCATTGCTCTGACACCAGTTGTTTGTCTGTGTCACCCCTTCCTGGAGAACATTTGTATCAGTGTGAGATTCAGTGACAGCTCCTAATTTGCAATCATCTGCAAATTGAGCCAAACAGAGACCACTGGCATTGGCCTTGACTTCTGAGAAGTAATTGCCAAAAAGAGGTCCAAGGACTGATCCCCGAGGGACTCCGCATGTGAATGGCCTCTTTGTAGAGGTGGACTCCCCAATTCTAACTTCCTGGGTTCTGTCTGAGCCAGTTGGTTATCCACCAGGTAACATATGGGTTTGTACCTAATCTCTTATGTTTGTCAACAATGCCTGAATGGGGTATTGTGTCAGATGCCTTGGCCAGGTCAAGGTAGGCAGTGTCAACCATTTTGGCCTCATCCAGTGCTTTGGTGACGTTCTCAAAAGTTCCCCAGGTTGAGTAGGCATGACCTGCCTATCTAAACTGGGTTGGCTCCAGTATTTGGAGGTTTACTGTATGATTACCGATCATTTCAATGATAATGACTTTGCATGTAAGACCAGTGAGAGTTATGGGTGTGTAGTTTCCAGGGTCTGGAGATGGCCAACCTTTATGCAGAGGAATGACTATTGCTGTTCTCCATTCATGAGGCATGAAGCCTCTTTGGAGGCTACAGTTAAATAGCAGTTCCTGAGGACCTGATAGGTCATATTTCATGCTATTTAAAAGGCATCCTGGGATATTGTCCGGGTCCATTGATGCAGTGTTCATGGCCTTAGGGAGAGCATTAAGGACCTGTTCCTTAGTGAAAGAAGGAGTTATATTTGATGGTATTTCCAGAGGGAAGGTTGAGGAGGGTGGGGGTAAAGTTGGAGCTGAATTTGTCAGCCATTAGGTTTGCTGTATCTTCTAGCTTAGTATAGATGACTCCATTTAAAATTAACTGAGCACACAATTGTGTAGTGCTCTTAAAGTTGCAGACATAGCTAAAGAGTGCCTTGTCCTTGGCTTGGGAGGCCAAATTGACCTCACATTTGGCTTTGGTAGACTTTATTTGTCCTCTGAGTTGTTTGTTTAGCTTGATGAAAGTGCTTTTATCCTGCTAGGTGCTGCACCTAATTTTTCTCATGATTTTCTTCCTTTTGCTATACAGGCTATTGATTTTGTGATTACACTGTTTTGACTTGTTTTTTGAGTTAGTTCTGTACTTCTGTTGGACAGGTAGTTGAAGCACCAGGAGAAGCTGGAGTAGAACGGGTACCTGTCAAATCTTCGAATGCTCAAAATTTCGAACGTTACATAGTCGGGACCAAACATTCGAAATTTTGAGTACTCGAAGATAGACTTTCAATGGCACCATATGGTGCAGATAGGGAGAATTTCCCTTTTCTGCACTGAAGTGTGATCTCGGAGTTGGTATATTTAAGTAGGGGGTGGGGGGTGCAGGGGGGGTTTGCCCCCCTGCCTACACTGTTAAAGTGTTTTTTTTTGTGTGCTTTCTTTTTATTTTATGTTCGAACATCCAAATGTCAAACATTTGGTCTCGACCATGTAATGTTCGACATTTTGGATGTTCGAACATTTAACATAGACCCGAGTAGAACAGATCAAGGGAGGCTAGCTGATGGAGCCCTTTATCATGACCATGTGTGACAACGGTTTTAGATAGTCAATGAAAAGGGTAGGTACAATTTTTATTTTTTTATTTATTTTTACATTTGTTGACCGGGCTAGTCTAACTGGATATTTTTTATTTTTTTATTTATTTTTACATTTGCTGACTGGGCTAGTCTAACTGGATATATGTCCATTCTCAATAGATGCCCAGGGAGAAAAGCTCCAAGCATAGGTAGTAAACCATAATACATTATATACAATAGTAATAAGAGTTATAATACAGTATTCAGATTGTACATAATAGAGGCTAGTGTAGAGTCTTATAGTAGGATTAAGCTAATAAAAATACTGAGAACAAGCAACATATGAGAGAAAAAAAGAGAAAAATATATATAAATATAGAGGAAACAGTATGGAGATTGGTAAAAAAATATATATATATATTTTGGATTCTACAATAAGGTTATCTTACTTGCAATATTACTTATATTGGGGCTATGATTAATTCTGTTAGAGAAGTTGAGAGGAGGTTGTTGGTAAGAATATGGTTGAGTTGACAGTGGCTGCATTTTTTGTAAAATACTTGATAGGAGGGAAAGTATGGCTATGAGTCTGTAGATGGAAAAATCAGCTATGTTTCCTCCTTTGTGCATGGATAGAATGAATGATTTCTTCCATAGTTAGAGGACATAAGACTGTTAGATGGATCTGTTAATGAATATTGAGAAGGGATTGGCAATGACATATGCTGCAGTTTTCAGGTATTCAGTGGGTAGGTTATCTGCAGCAAGGGTATAGGGGTTAGTTTTAAGAGCTGCTTTTTGATGATAGAGGTTGGGCTACTGTTCATGGAGAAGATGGTGTGGTTCCCACTGATGATTATTTTATGTTAAGTAGTGATTTTATTATGTTGATGAAGTGGGAGTTAAATAATGAAGCAATATTATCTGGGTATGGATTAGGCTGTTCTGTCTGAGGGTAAAAGTTTTTGATAGAGTTCCCGAAAGTAACAGGATTGTTTTGTAAGTTAAAATAGTGATTTATTTTATCATTTTTAACTTTTATTTTGGTTTAATTGAGAAGGAGTCTCAAGCTTTGGAGATTTTCTTGCATTTTGTTAAATTGCCATGTTTTCCATGCCTTATCCCTATCCTACATTACTGTTTTGTTGCAAAGAGCCAAAGGGCAGCATTTTGTTTGACCCTCTTCCTGTGTATGGGTGCCAGTTTGTTTAGAATTTGACAAATGTAGTATTTAGGCGGACTGCATCATCTAAGTGAATGGCTTTGAGAGTTCTTCAGTTTATAGGTGAATGGCTTTGAGAGTTTTCCAGTTTATAGATGTAAGAATGGTTAAAGTTTATTATAGTTTTCCAGGTTTCATACTACTTTAAAATGGTATTTCCTGGGTTGGAGTGTTTTGTGTGAAAAGAACAAAGATTGGTATATGATCACTAAATGTAACCGGTAAGGTGTAGGAAGGTAAAATGCTAATGGAAAGCAGTCCAGTGTTAATTTTTGCTTTCCTCTGTGACTTGTTGAGTATGGTTGGGGTATAAATGAGTCAAAAGTAACCATGTAAGTTTAGTAATGGTGAGGAGATCCAGTCCTTGTTTAAGTCACCCAGGATTTTTTGTTTCATGGTGAATATGTGATATGGTCCAGGAGGGGAAACATTCATTTGTGTTAAACCAGGTGGAATAAAAACAGTTATGATACAGAGGCATTTCCTGGCATTTTGTCTAAGGAGGGAGATGAGTATCTTATTATTCCAAGTGGAGAGAGATTTGGATAAGAGAGAGTGAGTTCCAGGATGTTATGATACATTATGTGTGTGTGTGTGTGTATATATATATATATATATATATATATATATATATATATATATATATATATATATATATATATGAAATATATATATATATATATATATATATATATGAAATATATATATATATATATATATATGTATATATACGTGCATATACATATATACATATATATAGATAGCAACCTGGTGGGTGATTTCCTCACCTTTGATACTTGACTTCATCAAAGTTTCAGAGGCTAGGATGTCAGGAGCATGGGCATTTAACCATACATGAAGGCCAGTTTTATAGACTATATATATATATATATATATATATATATATACATACATATGTATATATATATATATATGAATATATATGTATATATACATACGGATCTACCTGACTACATCGAAACTTCAAAACAGCGAAAATGACTTCACCGACACCACATAATCGACAGTTCACAAACACGACACCTCATACATACACATTATAACAACAAACAAAACAAATCCCCTATCCAAAACCCACACACACAACACAAGCACACCAAAATCCTTACAAACCAACAATAACCCATACATACACAACTGTCTACAACCCTAACCCAAAACCTTACCCTAAGGTCCGTCACTACCGCACACTCACCTAACCCGCGCCCTAACCCTAACTCACTTAACCCGCCCCTAACCCAAAAACTATCACTACTGCACCCTTACCTAACCCGCGCCCTAACCCTAACTCACTTATCCCACCCATATCCCTACAGACCGCCAACATCGCACACTTACCTTACTCGCACCCTCACCTAACCCGCCCCTAACCTAACTCACTTATCCCACCCTATCCCTACACACCGTCAACATCACACTTACCTTACCTTACCCTAACGTCCGTCACTACTGCATACTTACACATCCTTTCCCCATCTCAGTGTTCTCAGCGTCGGTGTCTTCCTCCGTCGGTCTTCTGCCTTGTCGATCTTCTGGCATCGGTGAAGTCTTTTTTGCTGTTTTGCCGCTTCGACGTAGTCAGGTAGAGCCATACATACACATATATATATATATATATATATATATATATGATGAACTCAGATAGATCCATATATATATATATATATATATATATATATATATATATATATATATATATATATATATGAGAAGGTGGAGAACACCCAGGCATATTCATACTAGGTCCATGGTTAGGAGGAATATCACTTCAGAGCTGTATTTCTTTAAGGAATAAAGCATTTGGGAAAAAGTGGTTTATGTCTTATTCTGGTTTTGGGGTAAGTTTTGGTATGGGTGGGTGAGGCTGCAAGAATTGGACATGTAAAAAAGTCTATGTAGTAGCAATTGCAGAGATTTGGTGATGTATATGGAATGTTGACAGTGATAATTTTGGGTGGGTATTAGAATACCGGTGGAGGGAAGGTCAGTATGGTATAAGAAGGAGTGTAAGAGTGTGGTAAGTATGAAGGCATGCACGCATTGCATGCATCAGTGGGCAACATGTTTGTGTGTCATTATGTAGGAGACAATTGTTGGGAAGGTAAATAAGGACAGGGAGAGGGACTGTAAGTGGTACATTGAACAGGATTGGGATAATTTAAGTGATTAGATTTGTTGGACGGAGATAGGTGTAGTGGTGGGTATATTTTGTAAAGAGATAAGTCAATGAGAGCAGGAGCTAAAACACTGAGGTAAGGAATATAGGAGGGTCAGGGTACTCTCAGCATTCATCAGTCTCACGGCTGCAGTAACCTAAGCTAAGTGGGTTATATCCTGCCCAGGATATAATGGCCAGCCAGTCTGCAGAACACGCTGATTCCCCCCCACACATGTTCAGGCTGCCAGGACTCAAACTTCGGAGTAGCGAAAACCAAGAACATGGGCACCAAACTCTTCACTTCTTTCTTACCATCCTTGACAGTGCTCTTCTGGGGTTCAAACAATCAGATGTCAGCCTTTTTCTTCCACTTCTAGCAGACAAGTCCCTGATGGGGAATCCCTTTCATATACATTTTGTAGGATTTTATCAGTTTTTTGATGGAATTAGTTATTGGTAAATCTTTAATAACTATTATTTATATATTTTTTGAATGGGGCTATTTTCACTGTAAAATCTACTACTTATGCTTACCTTTGAGTTAAAAGGGAATAGAAAAGTTGTATTGTATACTCTGGGAGGTCCACTATCCTATGTCTCTACTGCATTAACAATATGCTTCTGAGAGTTGACCCAGTTCAGGATTTGGGAACTTATATTGCCAGTGATCTAACTTTTGACCAACATTTGCCCATTGTTGTAAGAAAGTCATTTCATACTGCATGGTTTATAAACAAGGAGATTTTGTGTAAAACTAGAGATGTCATTTTTTCCCCTTTACTCAGCCCTCATTAGGCCAGTCATTGAATATAATATCCCCTGTGGCATGTTTTTGTCTAGACACATGCAACAACTGGAATGACCACAGAGATACCTTATTAAAAGATGCAAGGCCTAAACAACATGTCCTACATGGACCAACTTAAAGCCCTGTCACTTTATTTTTATTTATTTATCCTTTGTTGACTGGATTAATCCCAGTAGATTAGTAGCTTCTTTTCAGGGGAGACCCGAGGTGGTATTTATACTAGGGAAAATTTGACCAGGGCATTGGGGAACTTCCCCTTCTCAGTATTGTTGTGAGTGGGACCTATTTTGGGTGAGAACTTCCGGTGTCTGTTCCAAGTACTGAGGTACCTGGAGAAAGGAAGGCAGATAGAGAGAAGGAAATAATCAAGTGGAAAGAGAAATGCAGGAGAAACCCAATATGAAAACTGGAGAATGCATGCAGGATTCTGTGGAGTTGTTTCAAAACATCTGATGGAGATTGATGGAGATGAGTCAGCAAATGGATGTATAATTACAACCCTCCAGATGGAAGGGTTGGGGGAGGATTTACTTAAAGAAATGGTGATGCAGAGTGAGACAGAAAATGAGGGAGATATTTTCTGGGGGGACATTGTGGAAAATACAAAAGGAGAATGCAGACATAATCCTGAAGAATGGTAGTGAGATGGAAAAGAGAACTTTTGCAAAGAAAGTTAAAAGAAGGCAAAAGGGGAGCAGAAGAAAATGAAAAACAGAAGTATGTGGTAAGGATTCAAAGTAAAGAAGATAAATTGACAGGTATGATTGTGTGGAACAGTTTAATAGCTCCTTTGGGTATAAAAGCACATGAGATAAGAGCATTTTTTTGTATTATCAAAGAGACATGTTTTAACATTATATTGTATTTTTTCATTAAAAGAATTCTTGAAGAATATGAAAAAAAAGACTGTAACGCATGGAATATCTGTGTCATAAAAGCATTTAACAGTGAAACAAAAAGAAAATTCATGTACAGTTTTGAAGAGAGGTGGAAAGAGAGACTTTGAAAGGACATTTAAAAACTGTATGTAAAGAAGTGCTGGACATTGCAAAAGTTTATGATAAAATGGGTTTATGTACTGCCAGATGGGATTGTAATATTGTGTTAAAAATTGAAAGAGAAAAAATTATACATATACCAAGCATGATAAATGTGGAAGGGAACAGGGTTATCATAAAATACCGGGGACAACCCAAAACATGTTTTCTTTTTTTTTTCTTTTTGATAAGTAATTGTGATAAAAGTATAAAAGAAAATGTTCTATTGGTGGTGAGGGGTGGGACATGCAAAAATAAAGTGAATTGAAATGTTATAAATGTAACAAAATTGGACATTTATGGATGGATTGTAAAAATGAAAGTAAAAATAAGGAAAAAAGAAAATGCACAAAGAGTAGAAACTTTAGAAGTAGTAGAAATAGAGGGAAAAATTAGATGAGAAAAATAATAAAGAGGGCCAAGAAGAAGGCTCTGAAATAAGTGGCAATGAAGGAGACAATGATTGGTAGATAGTAAAAAAAAAAAAAACATCTGTTGGTACATAGGTAAAAGAAAACTTAAAGTTGTGTACAAATGAAAAAAGGATGAAAAATAATATATACAGCTAGTGTTTGGGGGTTATTATAGCGGTTAAGGTGTTTAATTCACAGACACAAGGTACAGTGTTTGATTCTCACTTATGGGAGGGAAAATGGCTAGGCTTAGAATGGACCATTAAGGCAGCTAGCCTAGAAACTAGCTATGAACTTATGAAACCACGAATCTAAGGAAAAGGGAAAATGAAAATTTTAAAGTGTTTTCTATAAACGTGAATAGTATTAAAATATAGTAAAAAGAAAAAGGATTTTGGAATGGTGTATTACATGTGATATAGACAATTGGAAGACAGAAGATTTTCAACAAATTAAACAGAAACTATGGGGAGGAAAGATAATCTGAACTTTGGGAAATGACCAATATTCTGGAATAGTCATATTCGATAAAAATACAGAAACTGTATTATATGTAACTTTAGTAAAAATGGGAAGATTAACCACTGTAGATTTAAAAATATAATGAACAATCCTTATACTAATTGCAAAGAAGGGAAAAGCTTATTTCATCAGATTTTCGACTATGTAGTGATAAATATGAATTTTATAACAACAGGAGACAAATTGTTATTTGAGAAGCAAGTATAAAAAGAAAATAAATGATATAAAGACTTTGTAAGATATGCTAAGTTAAAACTTTGGGTCAAAAATTCATGGACTTACAAAAGGGGTATGTATAGAACTGAAATAGATTATTGTACAGCATCAGAAAATTTAGTTACAGGAGAAAAGCTGAAACAGGATTTTCTAATCATCTTGCAATATGGCTAGAGATGAAGGTATATATAAAATTAGGTGAAAAATAAAAGGATAAACGAGAAAGCTTAGAATGAAAATGTAAATAGATTAATACCATTATGGAAAATTAATATTACTATGAGAACATTTGATTAAAATGGTCTGAATGGTAGATGATATTTAAGGAAAATATATATATTTTTTCAGTGGCAGTATGATGTGAGAAAAGTAGTGAAAGAAAAATATAAAAGAAAATATGATGCAGTGGAAAATTAGTTAAAAAGGGTGATTTTGAGGAGTTCAGGCAAGAGTTAAGACAGGCACTAGGGGGGGGGCAGTGAAGAGTTATCGAATAGCTGGGTAACTACAGCAGAGCTGGTAAGGAAGACAACTAGAAAGGTGCTTGATGTGACATCTGGACAGAGGAGGGAGGTCAAGGAGACCTGGTGGTGGAATGAGGAAGTACAGGAGAATATACAGAGGAAGAGGCTAGCGAAGAAGTGGAATTGTCAAAGAGATGAAGAAAGTAGACAGGAGTATAAGGAGATGAGGCGCACGGCAAAGAGAGAGGTGGTGAAGGCTAAGGATAAGACATATGAAAAGTTGTATCAAAGGTTGGACACTAAAGAGGGAGAAAAGGACCTATACTGATTGGCTAGACAGAGGGACCGAGCTGGGAAAGATGTGTGGCAGGTAAGGGTGATAAAGGATAGTGAGGGAAACATACAAGCGAGGAGAGTGTGTTGAGCAGATGGAAAGAGTACTTTGAGGGGATGATGAATGAAGAGAATGAGAGAGAGAAAGTTGGATGATGTGGGGATAGTGAATCAGGAAGTCAAACATTAGCAAGGAGGACGTAAGGACAGCTATGAAGAGAATGAAGAATGGAAAGGCTGTTGGCCCAGATGACATACCACTGGAAGCATGGAGGTGCTTAGGAGAAATGGCAGTGGAGTTTTTAACCAGACCATTTAATGAAATCTTGAAAAGTCAGAGGATGTCTGAGGAGTGGAGAAAAAGTGTTTTGGTACCTATCTTTAAGAATAAGGGGGATGTTCAGTGCTGTAGTAACAACAGAGGGATAAAATTGATCATTCACAGCTTGAAGTTATGGGAAAGAGTAGTGGAAGCTTGGTTAGAAGGGAGGTGATGATTAGTGATCAGCAGTATGGTTTCATGTTGGGAAAGAGCACTACAGATGCGAAATGTGCTCTGAGAGTGTTGATGGAGAAATATAGAGAAAGTCAAAAGGAGTTGCATCATGTCTTTGTGGAATTAGAGAAAGCATATGACAGGGTGCCTAGAAAGGAGTTGTGATATTGTATGAGGATGTCGGGTGTGGCAGAGAAGTATGTAAGAGTGATGCAGGATATGTATGAGGGTAGTGTGACAGTGGTGAGGTCTGTTGTGGGAGTGACGGATGTGTTTAAGGTGGAGGTGGAGTACATCAAGGATCAGCTCTGAGCCCTTTATTTGCAGTGGTGATGGACAGGTTGACAGACGAGATCAGACAGGAGGCCCCATGGACTATGATGTTTGTAGATGACATTGTGATCTGTAGTGAGAGTAGGGACCAGGTTGAGGAGACCCTGGAGAGGTGGAGATATGCTCTAGAGAGGAGAGGAATGAAGGTCAGCAGGGCTAAGAATATATGTGTGTGAATGAGGGGGAGGATAGAGGAATGGTGAGGATGCAGGAAGTAGAGGTGGCAAAGGTGGATGAGTTTAAATACTTGAGATCAACAGTTCAGAGTAATGGTGAGTGTGGAAGAGAGGTGAAGGAAAGAGTACAGGCAAGGTGGAATGGGTGGAGAAGAGTGTAGGAGTGATTTGTGACAGATGCGTACCAGTAAGGGTGAAAGGGAAGGTCTACAAGAGGGTAGTGAGACCAGCTGTGTTATATGGGTTGGAGACGGTGGCATTGACAAAAAGGCAAGAGTCAAAGCTAGATGTGGCAGAGTTAAAGATGTTAAGATTTGCAATAGGTGTGATGAGGATGGACAGGATTAGGAATCAGTAAATTAGAGCGTCAGCCAGGTTGGACAGTTTGGAGACAAAGCCAGAGAGGTGAGATTGCATTGGTTTGGACATGTGCTGAAGAGGGATGCTGGGTATATTGGGAAAAGGATGCTAAGGATGGAGCTGCCATGTAAGAGGAAAAGAGGAAGGCCTAAGATAAGGTTTATGGATGTGGTGAGAGAGGACATGCAGGTGGTTGGTGTGACACAGCAAGAAGCAGAGGATAGGAAGAAATGGAAACAGATGATCCACTGTGGTGACCCCTAACAGGAACAGCCAAAAGAGAAGAAGAAGAACATAATGATAGTACTTTGACAAAGAAGGTTGGGAGGTTTGGTATAATGGTTAAAATGTTTCCCTTACAGACACAAGATGCAGGGTTTGATTCTCACATGGGCTAATTGGTTAGGCTTAAAATGGTCCACAAGGACAGTTAACCTAGTACTAATCTGTAAACCTGTGAAGAAAGCAAGACAAAATACAAGAATTGTTGATTTGATATTGTTAATCCTCAGTTCATTCTTTATGTATGGGTATTGGTTCCGACCTCGGAAATGAGCCGGCCATCTTCCAAGCTCACATCACCTACAAACTCTTGAGCTAAACTCTTACCCAGAATTCCCCTTTCCCTGTTACCCCAGATTTCGTTTGCCATGTCGCCATTCGGTCATGTCAAACTACTTCTCTTGAGCTAAGTATAGATATTTGTTGTAAGACTAGTACCGCTATGTTCACAAGTTGCACCTAGCAGACACCGGGCGCAAGGGCCTCAGGACGTATTCCCACAGGAAACCCCCTTTCCGTTGTCTTTCCCAGCTTCCCCCTCCGGGGAAGTTCACCGGAATAGTTTGTGCAAGAGGAAGCACATGGAGTCCACAGTGGAGTCCCTCACTGAAGACACAGACTTTAATGATCGGGAAGGATCCCCTCGATCACCCTCTGAGGTATCATTTGGTGATATCCTCGAAATCCTTAAGCAGAGAGGTGACTGGCAGCCCTCTAATCTGACCTCTGAGGAGTCTTTGTTCCTGCAGGCTTTTCGCGCCCGGCCCCCTACCTCCTGGGTTACTCCACCTGCCGATGAAGTGGTGTGGCTCATCGTGCAGCGTGCATGAAAGGCTCCTGACACCATCGAGGCTATTCCCCGGAGGCCAGATAAGATTTTGTCCCCATTGGTCCAAAGGTCTTTCTGTGGATGCTCTGGTGGTGGCAGTGGCAAGCAAAAAGGATCTGGCGGAAAAAGAAAGCCAGACTGTCCATCCGCCCAACAAAGAGTCCCGGGACCTGGACAGTATAGGGAAGCACACCTTTGCATCAGCGACCTTTGCTATCAGGTCCTTGAATTATATGGCACATATTACCAGGCTTCAAAGGGATCTAATTTCCGAGCTCCCTGAAACCTTGGTTGATGCCGTGTCTGATGAAGTCCGTGACAAAGTGGCCTGTCAGCTGGCCACCATTGAGTCAATATCTAACTCTTCCATGCGATTGATATCTCACGCATCAGAAGGAGCAGCTAGAGTGGCGGGTTCAGCTGTGGTCTTGAGATGACAAGCCTGGATGCGCTTGTGCAATTTCACAGAACCCTTTAAGGCTTCCTTTCTTAATGCTCCCATTGAAGCCTCTTCGTTGTTTGGACCCAAAGTTAAAAGCACACTGGCCAGATGTGAACAGGATGATAAGACCCTTTCTGCCATAGGTGTCCGTTATTCTTCCCTTCAACGTGCTTTCTCCCGAAACCAAAAGAGTGGGAAGATATGGTTCAAGAAGTCTCAGGGTCCTTTCTCTTACACACAGGCCGAGTTCTCCCCTAGAGGCAGGGGGAAACACAGGGAAGACACCCCTTTCGGGGAAGAGGGGATTCCAAGGACTCTTTTCCTGGCCAATCCTACCAGCGCTCCTGAAGAGCGGTCCAATTCCTTTCCTCTGGAAGTGGTTGGGGTAGTTTCTTCTTGTACCCTTCTGCCTGGCTAACCATCACCGATTCTTATGTACAAAGGATTATAACCAGAGGTTATCATATCCCCTTCGATCTTTGTCCTTTCCCCTTCAAAATACCTATCTGACATTCCACCCAGTCAAAGGGAAGAAGCAGCACTAGAGATAGAAAAGCTGCTAAGAAAGAGAGTCATCCAAATAGTCCCTCCAGACCAGATAGGATCTGGATTCTACTCAAGACTATTTTTGGTGCCAAAGAAAACCGGGGACTGGAGACCAATTTTGGATCTCAGTGTATTGAACAAGTTTGTAAGAGTACAAAAATTCTGGATGGTCACAATACAGTCTATCCTCCCGCTTTTGGAAAAAGATGATTGGATGTGCTTGATAGATCTTCAAGATGCATACTACCACATAAAAGTGGACAGGCCATCAAGAAACTTTCTGTGCTTCCATGTGGGAGCCAGTCACTACCAGTTCAGAGTACTGCACTTCGGATGCTCTACAGCCCCCAGAGTGTTCACAAAGTGCATGTCAGTCATCACAGCTCACTTATGATTACAAGGATTCCAGGTGTTTCCATATCTAGACGACTGGCTCATCTCCGACCCCACCAGACATCTATTGGAAGAAGCCTTGGCATACTCTCTCCTTACTGCACAAAGGCTAGGTATAACCATAAACTGGCAAAAATCCAGTCTCACCCCATCTCAGTCCACAGAATTCATAGGGGTCATCTTAGATACAAAAAATTGCGGAGCATCCATTCCAGAGCACAGAATTCTAAGGATAAAGCAACAAATTATCCCAATCCTTTCAAGGGAGAAATCCACAGCTCACTCTGTCCTACAGCTGTTGGGTTCCATGGCAGCCTCCATTACCATTGTCCTCCTGGCCAGGTTTCACATGAGGATTCTACAATGGCTACTGCTCACCCAATGCTATCCTTTCCAATATCCTCTTTCAGCCAAGATTCGAGTAACTCACAGGTGCAAACAGGATTTAAATTGGTGGATGACCCACAACCCATCACAATGGTCTCGCCCCTTCTCTTCCCAGCAGCCCAAGCCTACAGTGACCATGGACTCCTCCCTGATGGGGTGGTGGGGGCTATGTCAGGGACAGACAGTCCAAGGCACTTGGTCTGAATTGGACGCCCAACTGCATATAAATGTTCTAAAGCTGAGGGCAGTGCTTCCAGCATTGCAAGCATTCTATCCCCTGCTGTCATCTGGGACGATTGCGACACAGTCAGACAACATGGTGGTGGTCTGGTACATCAAAAAACAGGGTGGAACCAAATCTTACCCCCTTTGTCAAGAGGCCATGAGGATATGGCATGGGCGATGGCTACCAACCATTTTCTTCTAGCAAATCACATTCCCAGGAGTTCCAGCGTGATAGCAGACAGACTCAGCAGGTGCATTCTACAACCTCACAAGTGATCCCTAAATCCCTTGATAGTGGCAGAGATCTTCCACCGCTGGAGCCATCCTTGCTGCGACCTCTTTGCATCCCCAACCAGCTACAAATGCATCAACTACTTCACCTTGATTCCTCCTCCAGGACAGTCACCCAGGGATGCTGTAGTCCACGATTAGCCCTTGAGTCTTCTTTATGCATTCCCACCTCTCCCCCTCATTCCCTAGTGTCTGAAGAATGCCCATCGGTTGAAGAGCAAGGTGATCCTCATAGCACCATATTGGTCTCGTCAGATTTGGTTCCCCTTCCTTTGGCCTCACCTGCTAGATCAACCATGGATTCTCCATCCAACCCCGGGGTTGATCTCACATCCACAGAACCTGATTCATCCCACCTTGGAAAGCCTGAAGCTCACAGCTTGGCTCCTCCAATTCCCTTGATTGCCAGGCAGAATGATCTTTCTTTACCAGTACGGGACATTCTTATTGCATCTCATAAGTCTTCCACTAGAGTTACTTATCTAAGCAAGTGGAAAAGATTTACCTGTTGGCTGAAAGAAAAAACAAATAGATCCCTTCTCAGCACCAGTATCGATTATACTAGAGTATCTGGCCAACCTATTTCAATCGGGTCTTTTGGCCTCTACCATTAGAGTTCATTTGGCTGCAATATCTAATTTTCATGAGAGTGTCCAATACTCCTCTCTTATGTCACACAAATTATGCAAGACCTTCATAAAAGGTGTGAATCATCTGAAGCCCCCTTTTATAGAACCTATTCAACCATGGGACCTGTCATTATTTCTACAAGCTCTGACAATGCCACCTTTCGAACCAGCTTCTTCTTGCGACCTCAAATATTTGTCATGGACAACTTTGTTTTTGGTTGCCATTACTTCTGCCAGACATATCTCTGAGCTTCAAGCCTTATGCATCAAGAGTCCATACTTGATTTTTCATAGAGACAGAGTGTCTTTGAGAACTAATCTTTCATTTTTGCCAAAAGTGATCTCTGAAATGTCCATTAATCAAACCATTGAATTGCCAGTTTTCTTCCCCAATCATTCAAACAAAGGAGAGTATTGCCTACATACCCTAGATATTCACAGGCAAATTTGCATTTTCTTGAACAGGACTAAGGCCTCTCGTAAATCAGGCCAGTTATTTCTGGCCTATTCTGGACCTAGATTAGGATGTGCTGTTGCTAAGGTCATATTGGCTAGATGGTTGAAAGACCTTGTGATCTTCATTTATACACATCGTAATATTCCATTGCCTACTACCATTAAGGCTCATTCGACAAGGTCGGTGGCAACTTCTGCTGCCTTCCATGCCCGAGCTTCTTTACATGACATCTGTGCAGCTGCAACTTGGGCTACGCCTCAAACCTTCATCAATCATTATAAATTGGATTTGGCCTCCAGGGGAAAAGCATCTTTTGGTTCTATGGTGCACAGAAATGTTCTTCCATGAGAGCCGCCCAGGAATAGAGGTAGCTGGGAACTCTGTCCCATACGTAAGGAATGAATGAGGATTAACAATATCAGATAAAGAAGTTATGTCTTACCATAATGTTCCATCTGTATTGTTGATCCTCATTCAGTCATTACGATCATCCCTCCTTCCCCCTCCTGTGGCTTCTAGTGGATCTCACCATCCAGTTCTTTTAAGTAATTTGACCAGAGGTAGCCTCTACCTTCCTTTGACTTGCAAACTCAATCTGAGGTAACAGGGAGATGGGAATTCTGGGTAAGAGTTTAGCTCGAGAGTTTGTAGCTGACGTGAGCTTGGAAGATGGCCGGCTCGGTTCCGAGGTCGGAACTGATATCCATACGTAATGACTGAACAAGGATCAACAATACATATGGAACATTATGGTAAGGCATAACGTCTTTTTATATAAGCAAAGGCATTTTTAACAAGGAAAAAGAGATGAAGTATCAAGTTACTTAAGCAGATTAGCAAAGGAAGATGATAATGAAATGAGAGAAATAGAAAATGTAAAAGCAAAAATAGAAGTCGGGGAAGATTATGAATAGTGTAATACAGTTTCTACAAGAACTGTTTAAAGAAAAAAGAAGGTAGCAAAAAAAATTGAAAGTAAAAAAAAAAAAGTTAACAGAAAAAGGGAAGAAGTAGTTGAAAAATGTGATTTCTTTATATGAGCTAGATAAATTGTAAGGAGAAGTACGTACAGATTCAGTTGCAGGACCAGATGGAATAGGGCATGAAATGTATAAAAATGTAAGAGATTGGGAAAACATATTTTTTATAGATTTTGAAATAATGGTTAAATGAAGGTTTTTATGTATAAATAATTATGTAATGAAATGCTTAAATTCATATGGAAGGAGGAGGATAGAAGACCATTAAACACTGGAGGCTGGTAGTATTGAATAATAATGATTATAATACCTTTATGAAAATGATACGCAAGAGACTTGAAACTAAAATGAAAAATATTAGGGAAGAGAGTTTATATAATATAAAGGGGAAGGGTCATGAAGGAATTATTAATGATAGAGAAATTGTGGATATGAATAGAATGGAAGAAGCAAAAATCATGATAGGAGATCTTAATAAGGCATTTGAAACAATTAGATATGAAATTTTATGGGGAATAATAAAAGAATATAAGTGAGAAAGTTAGGAAATTATGTATGGAAATGGATGGTTACGTCAAGAGGTGCATATGAAGAATGATGTAAGAGAGTAATGCCCAGTGAGTTGTATACCCTTTGCATTAGTTTTGTATGTGATGATCTTCTTGGCTTTTCCCAGTTAGGGGTCGGCACAGCGGAACATCAGTCTTCAGAATGATTGGCAGTGGAGTTTTACAGTGTGAATTTGCCAGTCTGGCACCCAACCTTCCACAGCGCGTGCACACACACACACACACACACACACACACACACACACACACACACACACACACACACACACACACACACACACACACACACACACACACACACACACACACACACACACACACACACACACACACACACACACACACACACACACACACACACACACACACACACACACACACACACAATCCACCTACAGTATGTCTTTGGGATGTGAGACAAAACCAGAGCACAAGAAACCCATGCGACCACAGAGAAGACATGAAGACTCTGCACAGAAGGCACCCCCAGCCGAGAATCAAACCAGGGAACCTCCTGCTGTGAGGTGGCAACGCTAACCGCTGTACCACCATGGCCGCCCTACTTTTTAATGTGATGGTATGTGAAATAAATTACAAAATGAAGAAGGCTATATGACATCTGAAGGATTAAGAATTTCTGTTCTGTTAATCTTTGAAGACGGCATACGAATTGCAAAAAATAAAATTTGGATAGAAGAAGTAATAATTTGCACAAATGAATGTCTAACGGTGATATGAATAGCCTTAAATAAAGAGAAAAGTAAATGTTTAGGTGATGTAGTAAAGATTGGGGGTATATATTTTATAGTGAATGAAATTTCTGTATTAGGTATAAAATGTGGGAATAATGAAGAAAGTAGAATTCAGTGGGAAGAACAATAGAAGGAACAGAACAAACCCATCTTTTCTGGAGAATATACAAATTATCATTCAGAAAAAAGACTTATTTGATAAATTTAGTACTGATGGAAAATAGCATTTAACAAGTGTATTTGTGTTGCCAACAGTATTTGAAAAGGAATGAATTGCAAATAATTTATTCTTTTATATATAGTTCTAAATTAAACCCAGTAAAAAGAGAATTTTTATGTATAAATAAAGAGGAAGGAAGTTTAGGGTCAATTATCCCAGTGGTATATGCTGCTTCTTTACATTTGTACAAAGGGTTAAAGTGGATAAATGAAAAAGATGAGAGTAGTAAAATTGCATAAATATAATACATTTTGAGGTATGGTAAAAAGATAAAAAGTAAATAAATTAAACAATAAAATGTTACATATAAAACATATTTTTGTAGAAAATAAAAATTGATGATACAGAAAAAGAAAGAAAAGTATGTTATAAAAATGTAATAATAAAATATTACCATGTAAAACCATTGGAAAATCTGACAGGTGAAAAAATTAAAGGTATAAAAATAAGAAGCAAATGGTGTGCAATCAGAAATTAGAATGTCAAGATTTTTTTTGTGGAGACTGGTAATACATAAATTACCAGTAAAAGAAAATATGCCATATAAAAAAGTAGAGTATGTCTACATTGTCAAGAAGAGGAAAAAAACTGAACATGTGTTTTTGAAATGTCTTCTTTTTCTTTTGGCTTTTCCCAGTTAGGGATTGCCACAGCAGATCATCATCTGCTCATGATTGGCAGTGGAGTTTTTTGTTATGGTATCGAGTTTCCATTCCGGCGCCTAACCTTCCACAGAAGGCACACACACGCACTCATGCCTAGGGCCAATTTAGTGTGTCCAATACACCTACAGCATATCTTTAGGATGTGGGAGGAAACCGGAGCACCCAGAGGAAACCCAGACAACCACAGGGAGGACATGCAGACTCCGCATAGAAGGCACCCCAGCCGAGGATCGAACCGGAGAACCTCTTGCTGTGAGGTGGCAGTGCTCACCGCTGCACCACCGTGGCTGCCTGTGTTTTTGAAATGTAAAAGTAAAAAAAAAAAAAAAATGGGGAAAACTATGTAAAGAATTATTAAGATATAAAATAAGTGTATAAAATAAATGTGGATGTGATTAAACACGAATATTGTAATAATAGAAGTATTGAAATAATTAATGTAAACAATACATTAAAAAAATGATAAAGTTATTTTACGTCATATGGGTTATGGGTAATGAAAGAATAAATTACATTATGTTGAATGATAAATTGTTTTTTAGCAACAATGTTAAGTATAATCAGATGATGGTATGTAAAAAGGAGTGGGAGTCAAACAGGAATTAAACTATAGTATAAGTATTTAGGAAAATAATATGTGTAAATAGATTTGTAAATCAATATATTTTTAGATTTATAAATATATAAGTAGTTATAAATAAGAGTTCTTTAGTATGCAAATAAAAGACCCCCAGTCTTTTTGATAGGTGCTTTGGGATCTTTTACATCTATCTGAGCTGCTAGCAACTAAAGCAGATAGGCCACAGTTTAACTTCTTATCCAAAGGAAGGCTCACTCAGGAGTGCAGCACCCCCTTATGGTAGTGCAGGAATGGAACACAAACCCTTCATCAGCAAGGGCAAGTGTGCTACCTGTTGCACCACTGACTGTATAATCACTTTACTTGATATCCTACAGACTAAGAGGTGACCTGTGTCTACCACACAAGGCATCCTCTGACCTAATACTGATGGATTTACT
This sequence comes from Protopterus annectens, assembly GCF_019279795.1. Classification (NCBI taxonomy): domain Eukaryota; kingdom Metazoa; phylum Chordata; order Ceratodontiformes; family Protopteridae; genus Protopterus; species Protopterus annectens. The sequence goes on from NC_056729.1 coordinate 1,630,428,032, forward strand.
GCACATCAGTAAGTCGAATGGCATCAGAAATACTCTGTCTAGGGATCTAAACCTTTTTCTGCAACATCAACAGAAGGTTTGGGGGAATAGATATATCTTGCAGAGGACTGTTGCTCAAAACATACTCCCCATCCATTTAAAACAAACTTCATCCCTGTTCATATTCAAGCACAACATGAATCTGTGGATGAGAAACCAAAAATTTACCCCAGGATAGCACCCCTGTATTAATAATGGACAGAAGAAGCTTCTAGATGCTTTATTCCATGCATGGGTCCCTTCAAATTATTTATGGTATGATTGCAGTTATTCTTTTTAAGGGTAATATATTATTATTGACCATGGGATGGGTAACACCAATCTCTAACCAAATGGGATAGCACAGGACAGGGACTTGGCTAAGCTTAAAATGGCCCTCAAGGGCAACTAGCCTAGTACTTGCCTATGAACTTACCGAAATTATTTTTCCATGTAATATTAGATGTGCTTGTGTGCACGTCATGACAACTTACCTTTTCTTTCCTGTAGTGACACTTCTATGAATTGTGTGTTGGTAGTTTGTTTTAGTGTGCTGCTTTTCAATCTCCTGAGTGGGTCAGGGGACTTTTACTAAGAATAAGTGTGGGGAATGCTTGTATAACCATCAAATGACTCTTCTAGTGTCTCTTACTGGACTTTGGCTTCTGTTTTTTTTTCTTTCAGGAAATGGATTTAAATACCAGTTCAACTGTTCCTTCTCCCACAGTTGCTTAAAAGAAGAAATCTTCCAAAGAGCCCTTGCCTTCACCACTGGCTCTCTGTGTGCCTCAGCCATTGATGCATGATTCTGCAGTGGCTATTACTGATTCCTCAGACCACTCACTGGTTTCTTCAAAAACCTCTGATGTTGCTTCTGAGGTTATCCACATCCTCTGTGGCTGTTCCAGTGTCCTTTCCAGGCATGAGAGAACCATTTTTTTTGTTGTTAAGAGTTTCTCTGTCGAGTTCTTCTGAGCATTGCCAGTATAAGATGCCTGTTTATTGGTCTAAAAGAGCCTTTGTAGTCTGTCTCCTTCTGGGAATGTACCCTAAGAAAATGAAACAAAAAGTTTCAGCACATTTCCTCTGACAATACAATTTCTGTTAAAAAAGATGAATTGTTTACATTAGCTAAACATTTACTGCATATTTTAAATCCTGTAGAACAATAGCCAGACTTGTTATTAGCTACAGGTAATGTTCAAAGGAAAGAGGCTTCAGATGACTGATGACAGAGGCAAGGACTTCAGTGTTTTCTTCTTCTGCCCCTGATACTGATTCCAGTGACAGTAACCATTCAGTTTCTGCTTTTAAAGACCTTTCTTTTGCAGAAATTATATATAGAACAATTACCTTACTTCAGTGAGAACAGGTTGATGTCCCCTCTTTTATTAGAAGACATTATAACATGCTTCAGGTGCATATTCCATATTCTTCTGTTCCTGCCATCATGCCAGCCGTAGAAGATGCCTTTGATTTGTCTGCAATAACAGTGACAGACAGACTTCAGTGCTCAAAAAGGTAGACGGACTTTATACGGTTCCTCAGTGTAATAAATATTTATTTTCTCATCTTAGATAAGATCTAGTAGCTATTTATGTTTATTCTGCAGATACTAAAAAGAACTTCGGGCCAACACCTCTCTTGATAAAGATAGTAATGCATTTGACAGGTTTGGTAAGAGCAGTTTTTCTTCTTTCACTTTGGCCTTTTGAATTTTTAATTACCTGGCTCCTATGTTAACTTACATGCTGGCTTGTGTACACAATTTGAGGATTTTCCCTGCTACTTTGTGATGCATAGATCATTTCTGAATCCAATTATTTCTATTTTTTCTCAAGTGTCTAAACTTTCTTTGATGATTGTGTATGACTGTGCTGATTCTCATACTTCTCAAACTTTTAGAGCAAGAAATCTGGACAAAACTAAAATATATTTGGGGACAAAGGCTCAAAAATAAGGACATATTTTAAATATTGTTCTTATAAACTTAGAAAGTTGCAAGAATAACAGATTTTGCATTAGCATGCATTTTTCTGAAGGATATGAAGTCTGAAACTCAAACGTCTGTCATAATTTAGTGACGTCAATCCTCAGTGATTTGCTAGAAAACTACGAATTGTATGAGAAACAAACCAAAAATATGAGGTGAAAATCTGGACATTTGAGAGGTATATTGATTCTGTTTCCAGAGCTACTGTTAACTGTAATGAGGTGGACTGCCAGGGTATGTAATCAAAAGTTTTCTGAGGAGGTTTGAGATTTTAAATTCTACCTTATGATAAGGAAGTTTTGTTTGGTCCAGCCATTTCTCAGGTGCTCAAACAGTTTAAAATGAGAGGTAAATTAATCCAAGGGTTAACAAATATGTTTCAGCTTTCTTTTTCTAAACCCAATAAATCCTCACTTCCCTTTAAAAAACACAAAATAAGCACCCCTTTCAGTTTTCCTCCAAACACAATTCTGAAAAGAAATGGCAGGAAGGTTGCAATAAGAAGTAGAGAACCATTCAGAAGAAAGGGCAGTCCCCTGCCTCAAAATGACTTTGCCAGCTCCACGTCTCCCCTCCAACTCTCTGCTGTGTCTTCCACTGAAGTTGCCTCTAAATCAGCCCTCTTGGCAAAAGATTGTGTCAGTCAAGTGGGTTTTAAAAGTGGTTTAGGAGGGTTACTGATAGCACTGGGAAATTATACCTCCTTTTTGGGAAATTACTTTTTATCCTCTAAACCAGAGACTTTTTTTTCCAATAGTTCTGAAGAATATGCATATTTTGGGGATAATGGAACCAGTTTCCTACAATCAGGTGTGAAAAGGATTTTATTCAAGAATGTTTCTGCCCCCCCCCCCCCAAATGACTTGGAGACCAGTTCTCCACTTTTCCCTTCTCAACCTGTTTGTGAAAGTTTCAAAGTTCAAGATGCCAACCTTGTCTATTAACTTTCATGCCTCTTTAGAGCTTTTTTTTGATGACACTAGACCTAAAAGATGCTTAGCATTACTTTATCATTGCCACATTATTCAGAAATGTCCTTAGATTTTCTCTGTCAGGGTCACATTAGCTTTCTGCATTGCCCTTTGGATTATCCACAGCCCTAAGGGCCTTTGCAAAGAGTCTAGCTCCTGTGACGACTCAGTGTAGACTGCAAGACCTGAACATATTTATTTAGATGACTTGCTTATCTTTGTAGAGTATTTTTTCCAAGTATAAGGAGTCCCTTGCCTGCTTTACAAATCTTCCTTAATTCTTTCTCACAGGATAATATTTCTAGGATACCCTCTAGATTCCCTTTTTAAGGTTGATGAGGGTACTTGTTTCTTTCTTTTTTTTAAATACAAGAAGCATCACTATTAAATTATCATGTATGACATAGGCCATTTTACATTTATATAAATGACAGTAAATCATAGCAACACAATCTCAGTTGCAAACCTTGTACATTCCAAACCATGAGACACAAATGTTAGTCAACCATTATATAGCTCATTCATATTTTTATTTATTTATTTGCAGTTGGTTTACCAGGATAGTCCATTGGGCCAAAGTGAACCCGTTTTCAATGGAGTCCTGGGGAGAAAAGCTCCATAAACAATCAAGTTTACAAAATGATGTAGATTATAAGTTTACATGTGCTATAATATAGTGCAGACCAAAGACAATTAATATAACTATATGACATAGATTGAAAATATATAATTAGACTAGACAAGAACAAACATTGCAAACAGTATAAGTTTTAGATAAATGAACAGGTAGTGCAGAATTGTAAGGAATGATTACAAAATATGTACAGGAACAATAATATATAGGAAGTTTGAAGTAAGAGGTGTAGACTAGAATAATATCCAGTTTGTAAGTAATTAACAAACAGTTTATGAGTTGGAAGAGAAGTTAGAAGGAGCAATGTTAATGAAAAAGAGGAGAAAAATAAAATTTGCAGTGTAAGTTATGTAGGGTGGCAGCTGGAGCATTCCCACTGGGATACTAGGTATGAGTGAAGAGTTTTTTTGAAGATAGAGTAAATAGAGGTAGCACTAATGTGTGGTGGCAGGGAGTTCCAGAGTCGTGCTAGACTAAAGGATAGAAGGTGTTTGCTTAGGGGGTGAGCTGGTTTGTATATTTCTAGAAGATTTTGGTTATTAGACCGTAGTACTCTGTCAGGTAGATGCATTTTAAAGGCAGAGGAGAGGGAGGGACAGAGTTGAGGGGTTGAAAATGAGCATGTGTGCTAGAGTGAGTTGGGTATAGATAAGGTGATTGGGTAGTTCTAGCCAGTTTAGTTTATGGAGAGAGGAACAATGGTGAGTGGAGGACTTATGGCTAGTAGCAAACTTGGCGATTTTGTTGTAACAACATGAGAGTTGAGTTTTCAGAGAGGATTGTAGATTAGTTAGGAGCAGAGCTCCATAGAGAAGGGAGGGGGTGAGAAAGGATGTAGAGAGGGTGAGTTTAGTGGTGGGTGTAAGATAATCGTTTTGTCGATAGAGCATACCTAGTTTTTGATGTTTTTTTTTTATATTTAGTTGTATGTGGGAATTAAATTTAAGCTGATTGTCAATTAGGATGCCAAGTAGCTTGGTCTCTGATACCAGTTCCAGAGTTGTGTTGTTATGACTAGAAATACAAAATGTGTTTTTGTTGAAAGGGGTGACTTTAGAGGGAGTAAATACCATTAATTTGGTTTTAGAAGCGTTGAGTGCTAAGTGATTATTTTTCATTCATTGTTCAGTGGTTGAAAAAGCATCTTGAGTTAGCTTTAGAAGTAAAGGGACAGAAGTGGCAGAGCAAATAATAGTTGAGTTGTCTGCATATTGGATGATGTTAGAGACTGGGATAGAGTTGTGAAAGTCATTAATAAATATGTTAAAGAGGAGGGGACCTAATATGGAACCTTGTGGAACACCAGTTGGTGTATTAAGGAATGAGGAGGTGGCCTTTTTCCATTTTACTGCTTGATATCTGTTGGATAAGTAGCTGGAGAACCAGTTCAGAGAAGAGAGAGATAGGTTAAGCTTAGAGAGTTTAGCTAGAAGAAGACTGTGGGAGATAGTGTCAAAGGCCTTTGAGAGATCCAGTAGAAGGGTAGAAACAATATGACCAGAGTCTCAGGCTTTGTTTACAGTTTCCAGGAAGGAGAGGAGGGCTGTCATAGTACTGTGGCCTGGTCGAAAACCATGTTGTGTGGGAGTTAATAGGTCGTTATCAATTAGGTATGGTAGGAGTTGTAGTTGGATACACTTTTCAAGAAGTTTAGAGATGGGAGACAGGATAGCTATGAGACGAAAATTAGTGACATTGTTTTTGTTGCCTCCTTTATGTAAGGGTATGATAAAGGCCTTTCTCCAAATTTGGGGGACTGTGCCTTCTTGGATAGAATGGTTTATTAAAATACTAATGGGGTAGGCAATTTCTTTGGCAGCTATGCTGAGGAATTGCGAAGGAATATTATCAGGAGCATTTGAACCTGGTTTCAGTTTTAGAAGGAGTTTTTTTATGGTAGAGGTGGGTATGGGTTTTAAAGAGAAAAGTGAGGGGTGGGAAGAGTGGGTATTTGGAGGTGGGAGTGATGAGGAGGGAGGGAGAGTGGGATAGGAGGTGGAGGGTGCAGAATTAGAAGATGGGAGAGGGGGTGAACTAGTGGATGGTGGTGGAAGGTGAGTGGATGAGCGTGGTGGTAATTTGGAGGGAGTGGAGATGTTAGAGAAAGATGAGGTTAATTTGGAAATAGAATCAATGAAGAAAGAGTTAAATTGAGTAGCCAGGTCTATGTCGAGAGCATTTGGGTCTGGGGTGGGGGTGTCTGGTTTACTGGGATTTAGGAGAGTGGAGATGCCTTTCCAGAATTTCTGAGGGTTTGTTTTATTGTTGTTTTGGAGTAAGGAGAAGTCATTTTGTCGATCAGTGGTGATCAGTTTTTTTTTACTTTATTTCGAAGTGTTTTGTATTCATTGTAGATGGGGGGGGGGGTCTTATTTTTCTGGTAGTGTTTCCAGAGTTTGTCTCTGTGTCGCATTGTAGTAAGTGTATTTTTGGTAAGCCAGGGGGCAGTTTTGTTTTTTTATTCTTTTCATTCTTAGGGGAGCATGATGGTCTAGGAGCTTTAAGAAGGTAGTGTTGAAATGGGCGACTGCATTATCTAGAGGAAGTGTTTTTAGACTATTCCAATTTGAGAGTTAGAAAAAGCTGTAGGGTTAAAGTTTTTTAGGTTACGAGTAGTAATAAAGTTATGGGTACGATGAAGGGGTGAGGGGAGATGGTGTGTAAATGTGGGTAAGTGGTCACTAAGAGGATCGGGAAGAGTACCACTGTTGGAGAAATAATGGGGGTGAGAGACTAAGATCCAGTCTAGGATACTGCTACTGGAGAGTTTTTTTGAGGGGTGGGTTATAGAGTTGATGAGCTGAGGGAAGTTGTAGAGGTTAATGTTAAGTGGGTTTGAGGGAGACTGAATGGAGGACCAATTGATATTCATGTCTCCTAGGATTATAGTTTCATTGCTGATGTTTGTGGAGAGCCAGGAGAGGATGTCTTCAAGTGTAGAAATATTATCACCTGGGGGAATGTAAAGGGAGGCTATACATATATGCTTGTGTTTGTTGATTTGAAGTAACGTTAGTAGTAATTCAGCGTTATTAAAGTGTTAAGCCTTCTTTTAAACCTTGCTCTTCCTCTGCATGTGTTGATCCCACTGTTCCCATTTTTTCCTATGTATTTTGCTTCTTCCCTTTTCTAAAGATCCCAGTTCCAGTTGTTTCAACTCTGTTACTGTCTTCATTACTTCTAGTAAAGTACATTTAGACTTTGATTTCCATTTTCTAGTAATTGCTTTTTTGGCAGTCATCATAATTAGACTCAGCAAGGCCATACTAACTCTAGGTAATTCTGAGTTTGCATTTTAGCTCAAAAAAATAATTTCTCTAGTCAGTCCAACTTGCTCACCCAGCATCTCTGACAGAGCAGTCAAAGTCTACCAACTCATTACACTCCCAGAAAATATGTTCCCATTTACCTCTTTATGTCCCATCACACCTCCAACATTTACTGTATACCTGAAGAAAAATTATTTGAAGTACCTTTGAAGCATACTTATGCAAGCACTTCCAGGCAGTGATTTGAAATCTTCTAGATTTTGTTGCATATTTGGAAGACATACTTACAGCCCCTGTCCCATTGTTTCTTTGTGGATTGCTTAACTAATCTCTCTTCCCAGTCATTCCTAACCTCCTCTGTTTGATTCTTATAGTTATCATGCAATGTTTTATATGCTGCACTAATTATTCCTTTCTTAATGGAGGAGGTTGGCATAATGGTTAAGGTGTTTACCTTACAAATACAAGGTGCAGGGTTTGATTCTCACATGGGCTAATTGACTAGGCTTAAAATGGACCACAAGGGCAGTTAGCTTAATATGAACCTAATGGCACCTTCTTTTCTAGGCTCTACTAAAAACTCTACCAGTGCTGGTCTTTTCTTTAGGACCCAATATTTCTTTCACGTTGCCTATATTGTGATATCAATCCTTGATCTGGAATGCAATCTTTAGACTGCAGTCCAAATACGTTTTTGGCATCTTGCCATTATATTACCTTTCCCTCTATAGTTATTTGCTTGCAGTACTGTGGTTCCTTTGCCATTTTTCTCCAATACATTTCTGCCTCCTCTTGTCTATTGTCTGTATCTCTAATTGCAGTCATCCCTAACAGTAGAATCTCCTTTCTCCATTCCCATGTTGGCTTAGTTTTTAGAAGACCTTCTGCTACTTTATAAATATAATATTATGTATGATTATTGTTCTCCTTAATGATCTGCATCCAGAATCCCAGTCTCTCCCTGTTACTTGAGCCTTCCCCCGTTCCATCATCATCTCTTTCCACTTTGAGGATATTTTCTAGATTCCTTTCTGCAAAAGGCATTCCAAACCTAGGAGAAAGTAGACTTGTAGCTGGATTTGTTCCTGAGCTTCTCCAGTTTCAGAGTTCAGCCAGAGATATCTCAGGATATTAGGATTCATGGCATCTATAATTTTCATAATTCCTGCCTTTAGGCTACACATGAGAAAAATGTGGTGGCTTCTCAAAACCATGTGGACCCAACATTCTCATCCTCTGGGATTTAAAATTCCAGTTTTGGAATTTGTGAAGAGAGATGTTATGGTGGACAGAGCAGATCTGTTTAAATCCAGGCATGTGCTTCTGTCTTCCAACCTTTGCTCAAGCCGCAACAACAGATGCATCAGATGTTATATGAGGTGCTGTTTCTATGGTGTAAAAGAACAGGGTCTTTAGAATACTGTAGACAGGATAAAGCACATAAGCATAAAGGGATGTTAGCTGTGATCTATGGTATAGAATCTTTACATAATCTGTGGTCCCCAGGTCCTTTACTGGTAATAACAGACAGTACCACAGTGATATGGTACATAAGCAAGGACCTCAAAATCCTACCCTGTTAGCAGGCTGACTTTGGTGGCTTTGGATGTAACTCTAAAGCATGTTTTTTACCCTCTAGGCCTCCTGCATCCCATCAGAGTAAAACACAGTGACAGGCAAGCTGACCAGGTTCTTTCACATCATCATGAGCAAAATTTAAACAAGTGATTCATTCAAGACGTGACACATTTGTGGAGAACACCTCAACTAGATCTTTTCACCTCCTTTCAAAACAGACAACTAAGCAGATTCTGCTCCAGAACTCCTTGCAGTCAAACATGGAGGACAGATGCTTTTTCTTTCTCTTGGACAGAGATGGTTCTTTATGCCTTTCCATTGATGCCTAGGGTAATTCTGAAAATTCAGAAGGACTTCCAAGTTTATTGTGATGATTTCCTTCTTGCCTAGGCAACAGTAATATCCATATCACTGTTGCACTATTCATCAGCCCTGGGATCCCCTGCCAAGGATAGCCAAACCTCTGGCTAGTATACCAAGGAGCATTGTACAGCAGATGTATGCTATCCACACAAGTATAGGGCATAAAGGTGATGTAAGAATGCTGCCAACCCAGAACTGAAGTGTCCCAGGAAAATCAGGACCTATATTGGAAAGGAAAACATGAACATCTAGATAAAGGAAAGAAGGAAGAGAAGGAGAGGAACCTCTCACCCAGAAGGAAAATACCACCAATGGAAAAGGAGAAAAAAATGGGGTAGGAGGGAGTGATTACTGGAACAGTGAAAAGAACATTTTCTGTTATAGTAAGGTTTTATACAACTGTACTATGTCCTTCTGTATTACTCTTGCAGTATTTATCACCTCTGGGAGAATAAAAAAGCTACTGAGAAGGTAGAGAGGAGGAAGGCAAGGAAGCCCTCCACAAACGTATGCAAGATAGCCTTGGCAAGAACTGTCCTGGCTGTGGAAATGACATCCAGATTGTAATGTTTAGTGAATGTGTGAACCGAAGACAAAGTAGTTGCTTCATAGATAGAGTTGGTGCCCAAACCCTTTAAGAAAGCCACTACTGTAGTAGAAATAACCCTAGAATAAGCAGACAACTGTTTCCCATGAAAAGAATAACAAAGAGAAACTGCACTGCAAATCCAGGAGGAGATGGTTTGCTTCGAAACTGCCAAACCCCAGTGTCTTGGCATGAAAAGAGACAAAAAGCTGATGAAATTTAGGAAAGGCATTTGTTTTGTTCAAATAATGTATGAGCTGTGTATGAAGTCCACGGTATGAAAAAATCTTCTCACTAGCAGACTGTGGAGAAGGGGAAATAAGGAAGTTGGATAGACTGATTAAGGGACATAAAAGAAGGATTCATACAGAGAGACACTCTATGTATATGAAAAAAAAGGAGGGACCATCAATAAGGTCTACAGTTCAAATACCCTTTTGGCAGAGGTTAAAGCAGTCAATAAAAAGTCTTCCAAATACAATGTTGCAAAGAAGAAGAGGAAGCAGGCTCAAAAGGCACACAAGTCAGTTTTTCAAGGACAACATTAAGATCCCAAGAAGGAGGAATGGGCTTCTTAGGGGGGGTCTATTATGAAGAACACCTTTTAGAAACTGCTTGACTTCAACTTTAGAGGACAAGGAGGAGAAATTGGCAGACAGGTAAAAATGGCTGACAGGTGAGCTTTCATTGAAGAATATGCCAAGCCAACATGCAGCAGTTCACACAGGTAGGAAAGAACCAAGAGGGCACCCACTGAAGAGGGCACCAAATAGAAACTCTCTCCCATTTGGACATATATGATTTTCCAGTATTGGTTTTTCTAACCTCCTGCAGGACCCAAACATATCCTCTGAAAATTGGTGTCCAAAAGGAATCAAAACCCTATCACCCAAAGTGTCAGTGGAAGAGTGGACAGATGAGGGTGAAGGAGAGATCATATGTCCTGTGTGAGAAGATCCATATAATGAGGTTACTTGTGATGATTGTCCCTGGCCAGATGGAATAAGTGAGGGAACCAGTGCTGTCTCGGCCAAAAGGGAGTCACCAACAAGATTTTTGGAGAGTCTTCAATTTTGTGAAGGACCTTTGTATGTAGAGGAAGGAGGCAAAGGCATACAAGAACATTCCCTTCCAGGAGAAATACACAGTGTCCACTTTCCAAGATGAAAGACTTGGGACTCTGGAACAGAACTGAGGAATTTACCTGTTCAGAGGGGAGGCAAAAGTTTCTATTTGAGGAATACCCTCACCAATGAACTATGTCCAGAAACACATCCCTGTGAAACATCTAATGTTAAGTTGTCAATCTCGCCTTCATTCTTGCTTGATGGGTTCGGAGCCGATCCCTCGGCTCCGACTCGGCACTTGCTAAGCTCGAGAGTCACTTTTACCAGCTCGAGGCAGCCCCATATCCCATGATGCAAGGCGGTAAGTACCCAGATCTCGTTTGCCGCTTAAACATGAGGTCCTCCTTTTACCAGCTCCTGGTAAGTGATTCACTTTATTGATATTAAAGCCCCTTTTTGTTAAAAAACCTTTTATTGTTAGTTATAAGTTAATTATTTAGATTTCCTGACAGAAAATCCCTGTCTCTTTTAATTTTTTTTAGTCAAACTTTACCCATCCCATCCCCTCCCTGTTAGGGTGTGTGTGTGTTTCTTTTTAGGAATACCTCTTTGGTATTTTCTTTAATTTAAATTTTTGACTGGTGTGTGTGTGTGTTTGTGAAGCACCATGTCAAAGGAGAGGGTCTCAGGTTTTAAGAAGTGTGACTCGTGCTGTCAGAAGATGTCTCTGACAGACGGTCACACTTCTTGCCTGTATTGCCTGGGGCCTCTTCACCTGCAGGACTCCTGTGCTATTTGTCATTCCTTCAGCCAGAGAGTCCTGCAGGAAAGACGCAACAAGCTGATACTTAGGGGCCTTCTTAAGCCGGAGGGCTCTCCGGCTAAGTCGGCTCCATCAAAATCAGCTAAATCTTCCAAGGCCCAGGCTTCTATGTCTAAGCCTGCGGCCTCGGCTCCGACTCATTCCGAGTCGAGATCGGCTCCGGCTGGAGCCGATTCTGGCTTAACAAAGCCTTCGGCACCGATGGCTATCGGTGCCAAATCTGCATCGACCACTTCGGTGTCGGCTCCGACCCCCATGTGGCACAGGCATCGGTGTCGGCTCCGATCGGCTCCGACACCGTTACTTTGGTGGCTGTATCGGCTCCGGCTGGAGCCGATACATCGAGGCTTCCTGTCGGCTCCGATAAGTCTTCGGCTCCGACAGGATCTATAGTATCGGTTCCGATGGCTCATTCCAGGAAGAGGTCGAGGTCTCCTTCCCTGGAGCCGATACTTTCGGCTCCGGCTTCACCTCTTCTTTCGGAACGGAGCCATCGGAGCCGATCTTCAAGGTCATCCAGACTGTCAGATCATGACCTAGAGAGAGTGGTCAGTAGATTACTTAAGTCACAGGTACTGGCCCAAATGTTACATAGTCCGTCTCAACAGGCGACTGTTGGTCCACAACCCGTTACAGTTCCTCCTTCAACTCTACCCCAGAGCTTGGAGTTGGAGTCTTCGGGAATGGTTACTGCTACGGCTGGAGGACGGATACCCCCTTCTGTTCCTTCAGCCTCTACTCTTATCTCCTCTTGAGACCTTCCTTAGAGGGATTGGGTGGTCGGGCTTCCATGGTCTCCTCCGAGGGGTGAGTGGCATCGGACCCTTGTCCGAACCCGCTCTTCCCTTGGAGCCTCGGCCTTGGTGAGCTCAGCTCCGACATCTGCCTCGGAGACTTCCCTTCGGTGGTCCCTGGAGTTCCTAGCTCTTCGGAACGGGTTCTCTCGGACCTGCCTGGGAGGGGAGCATTCGAGGTGATGAAGAGTGTGCTGGCCACTGGTATCAGTCAGCAGTCTGTTCCCGTAGCTCCTCCCTCTATAGTACCTGTTGACATCTCTGCCACTTCTCTTGCTACAGGACCCAGAGATCCTCCGCCTCAGGTTTCCCCATTGGGAATTTCCCCTCTTCCGAGGATTCTCCTGATGTTTCGGGAGATCCTCCTAGGAAGAGGACTTGTAAGAGGAAACATGTAGACTCCCCAGAGTCTGTCACTTAGGATACTGACTTTGATGAGTCAGAGGGATCCCCTAGATCCCCCTCTGAGGATGTCTCCTTCTCAGACATCCTAGAACTCCTTAAACAGAGGGGAAACTGGCCCACCAACAATCCCTCTGAGGATGAGTCAGTGTACCTAGAGGCGTTTGGATCTCGGCCCTCCACCTCCTGGGTGTCTCCGCCTTCGACCCCCTTATGCAGGTTATTGCACGAGGCGTGGGCAGCTCCTGACTCTGTAGAGCCAGTCCCTAGGAGGCCTTCAAAATTTATCACTGCCCGTGTGACAAGCAATTCCTCACTAAGGGTGTCCCCGCTGATGCCATGGTGGTGGCTGCGGCCACCAAAAGGAACTTGCAGATCCTTCCGTGCCCATCCATCCTCCTAATAAGGACTCTAGGACCATGGATAGGTGCAGTGGCGGATGTTTTCCTCAGCGACCTTTGCTATGCGTTAAGCTGAATTACCTATGTCACTTCACCAGACTCCAGAGGGATATCCTTAAGGAGCTGGGTGAAGTAGTTCAGGATCCTACAGCTGCAGGGGCTCAAGAAAAAATTGCTTCGCAGCTAGGAACCCTCAATTCCATTGCAAACTCCTCCATGCGGCTAATATCTTATGCTGCGGATGGAGAGTAGAGCCGCAGGTACAGGTGTGGCTCTTAGACGCCAAGCCTGGATGCGGCTATGTGATTTTGTGGATCCCTTTAAGGCGTCCTTCACAAATTCTCCCTTTGATGGGTCAGCTTTGTTTGGCCCTCAGGTGAAGGAAACCTTGACCAGGTGTGAACAGGACGGCAAGACTCTTTCTGCTGTTGGAGTCCGTTTTTCCACCCCTTCTAGACCTTATCCCAAAGGACAGAAAGGTGGGAAAATGTGGTTCCGTAAATCCCAAGGAGTCACGCCGGATTCACGTGGTCAGTTTACCCCTAGAGGCAGAGGGGTAACAACAACAGACGCGCTCTAGAGGCAGAGGGGTCCGAAAAACCAGGGAAACAGAGAGCCTCTCTCTGACAAGCCCTTTCAGCATCCCTGAGATCTTGCCCGGCTGTCCCTCCTTGGAGGCAGTCGGGAAGATTATCACTGTACACAGAAGCCTGGCATTCCCTCACTCAAGACAGATGGGTACAGTCGATCATATCCAAGGGTTACATAATTCCTTTCGAGGAAAGTCCCTCTCCCTCAAAGTCCCTTGCAGATGTGCCACCCGGTCTAAGGGAAATTGCAGAGTTACAAGCCTCAAAACTACTGCAAAAAGAGCCATTCAGCCAGTTACAATAGACCATTCAGAGCCGGAATCTACTCAAGGTTCTTTTGGTCCCCAAAAGACGGAGACTGGAGACCAATATTGGATCTCAGCAGACTCAACAAGTCTGTCAGGAAGACAAGATTCGAATGGTCACTCTTCAGTCAATTCTGCCCTTCTTACAGAAGGACAACTGGATGTGCTCAATAGATCTTCAGGATGTGTACTATCACATCAAAATTCACAGACGCTCCAGGAGATTTCTCCGCTTCGGCTGGGGTCCAGTCATTTCCAGTTCAGAGCCCTGCCCTTTGGTCTCACTACAGCCCCAGAGTGTTCACCAAATGCATGGCAGTGGTCACGGCTCACCTGAGACGTCAAGGATTCCAGGTGTTTCCGTATCTCGACGACTGGCTCCTGTCAGCCACCACCAGGCATCAGCTTATACAAGCCAGGGATTACACAATAAACCTTTGTTCTCATTTGGGCATCTCAATCAACTTTGAAAAGTCATCCTTATCGCCCTGCCAGTCTATTACCTTCATAGGCGCAAACTTAAACACTGTTCGGATGTCAGCTACCCTTACAGATCAAAGAGTTTCAGACATTCAGAGTCATGTCAGGATCATTCTGGCCAACAAGAAAGTACAGGCCAGAATGGTTCTAAAGGTATTAGGTCTCATGGCTGTGGCCATTACTCTTCTTCCCCTGGCTCGATTCTACATGCGCCTTCTTCAGTGGATGCTGTTCACACAATGGTCATACCAGCAGCTTCCAATGCGTCACCAGATTCTGGTGACACAGACATGCAAAGAGCATCTTGCTTGGTGGATCACATCTCCTCAGGTTCACCAAGGCAGGTACTTTGTACCCCCATCCCCGATAGCCACTGTCACCACGGATGCCTCCCTGATCGGGTGGGGGGGTCATTATCAGGGCAGGATGGTTCATGGGTCGTGGCAGCCATTCGAGTACCATCTGCACATAAATGTCCTGGAGATGAGAGCAGTGCTTTTAACGTTGCAAGCCCTCAACGACTTTCTTCCGTAGGGACAATTGCAGTCCACACAGACAACATGTCTGTAGTTTGGTATATCAACAAACAGGGCGGAACCAAGTCCTACCCCTTGTGTCGAGAAGCGCTCAGACTATGGCAATGGGCGATCTCCTCTCATCGGTTTCTGGTAGCAATGCATATCCCTGGGAAAACCAACATTGTAGCGGACAGATTGAGCAGAGCTATTCTCATGCCTCACGAGTGGTCTCTCAAGCAATCTATAGCGGAAGAGATTTTTCTGGAATGGGGTCGTCCATGTTGCGATCTTTTTGCTACTCCCCAAAACAGCAAATGTCCAGACTTCTTCAGCCTCTTCCCTCTATCAGGCCATCCCCCAGAGACGCTCTGACCCAGGATTGGCCCCAGGGACTTCTTTATGCCTTCCCTCCATTTCCTCTGATCCCTCAGGTTATCCAGAAAGCTACCGTTTTGAGAGCCAAATTGATTCTCATTGCCCCTTACTGGCCTCGACAAGTTTGGTTCCCGTTCCTCCATCATCACCTTTGGTGCAGCCGTGGCATCTGGACCCAGTGCCAGATCTTCTGATTCACCAATCGGGTCAGCTGCACCGGTCAATCCCTTCTCTCAACCTCACAGCATGGTTGCTCCACTTCCTTCCTTAGCCAAGCTTCCTTTGATCTCTAACCCAGTTAGAGACATCATAGTAACCGCTAAAATCCTCTACCAGGAGGATTTATACAAGCAAATGGAAACGTTTCTCTTATTGGGCTAAGGCCAAGAATATTGATCCTTTTACTGCCCCTGTTCAGGCAGTCCTGGACTTCTTAGCAGAGATTTTTCATGCAGGCTCCTCTTCTTCCACAGTCAGAGTTCAATTGGCTGCTATTTCCAATTTTCATGTCGGGATAGCAGATCATAATATTATGTCCCATAGGCTCTGCAGGGCCTTCTTGAAAGGAATTTTCCTACTAAAACCTCCAATCAGGAATCCTCCTCCTCAGTGGGATCTAAATTTAGTGCTGACATCCTTGATTCTTCCCCTTGAGCCAGCTGCTTCTTGTTCCCTGAAATATCTTTCTTGGAAAACTTTATTCCTAGTGGCTATTACATCGGCCAGGAGGGTGTCTGAACTTCATGCTCTTTCGGTTCGACCCCCCTACTTGGTTTTTCACAAAGACAGAGTATCTTTGAGAACTAACCCAACCTTTTTGCCTAAGGTCGCTTCAAAGAACAATTTGAATCAATCCATTGATCTCCTGTATTTTTTCCCAACTAGTCAGATAGAGCTGAACAAAAGCTACATTAGCTTGATGTCCAGCGTCAACTTACATATTATTTGGATAGAACAAGAAAATTGAGAAAATCTGATGAAGTTTTTGTTTCCTATGCGGATAATAAAAAGGCCTTCCTGTTTCTAAAGTGACTTTGTCTAGATGGCTTTCTTCGGTCATCTCTGAAATTTATCTGCTCAGGGGAAAACAGCTGTGCTCAAAACCTAAAGCACATTCAACTAGGAGCTTAGCTACTTCTACAGCTTTTCAAGCTAGACTTCCTTTAGACACTATTTGTGCAGCTGCCACTTGGGCCACTCCTCACACTTTTGTTTCCCATTACAAATTGGACTTGGCCTCCAGGGACAGAGCCAGTTTTGGCTCTACAGTCCTCAAGAGTTTGTTCCATTGAGCCACCCAGGATAGAGGTGCTAGGACGGTCCCATCAAGCAAGAATGAAGGCGAGATTGACAACTTAACATTAAGAAGTTATGTACCTACCATAACGTTCCATGTTAGTTGTCTTCTCGCCTTCTTTCTTCGACCCTCCCTCCTTCCCCCTGGCCTGGACAGACCTTGTTATAAGAAACTGTTATGCTGAAGACCATTCAGACCTGGTCTTTCTTCCATCTGTAAGTTTTTCTTTCTTCCTTTGGGAAGTATTTTATGCTTGGTGCTATTGCCCTTTGTCATCAAACGAGATCTGGGTACTTACCGCCTTGCATCATGGGATATGGGGCTGCCTCGAGCTGGTAAAAGTGACTCTCGAGCTTAGCAAGTGCCGAGTCGGAGCCGAGGGATCGGCTCCGAACCCATCAAGCAAGAAAGAAGGCGAGAGAAGACAACTAACATGGAACGTTATGGTAGGTACATAACTTCTTATTCATGAGGCTGTGTCCTGGACCTGCTGAGAACATCTGCCACAAGATTGCTCTCTAAAGGTATATAGATTGCCTGTAGGGTCTCCTGCAGATTGATGGCTATTTCCCATTCATTAATGGCTAATCTGCAAAGAAGGTAAGACCTTCTGCCCCTTGTTTGTTGATGTACCACATGACTGTGGTGTTGTTTGTATAAGCCTTCATTGGACCTGGCACCCAGATCAAGTGGAATTCTTAAAGGGCCAAAATGAAAGCCCTCATTTCCTAGATGATGTGATCCGGCCTCTGCTGAGGGGACCAAAGGCCTTGCACCTTCAAGGTGCCTGAAGTGGCACTCCACCCCAGCTCTGAAGTGTCCATAAAGAGTTCCTGGGATGGCTGAGGAGGTTGAAAAGGAACTCCTGGATTGAGAGAACTATTGAACCCACCAGTGAAATTCCAATTTGAATCAAGGGAGCAGAGGAACTAGATAGTCTAGTGGTGGCAGCGTTGAAACCACAATGATATGAGGAACCACTGAAACTTCTTCATATGAAGCCTGCCCTAGGAAAGCATGGGGCTGGTAGAAACCATTACCTCCTGATCCTTGAGAAACTTCCTGGCTGAAAGAGAGGGCTAGCATTGGAACAGTTTGAATCCCACAGCCTAGAAAAATATGATCCTGAAATGGAGGCAGCATCGACTTTTGAAGGGTGATAGTAAACCTCAGGCTGTGCAACAAAAGCTGGGTAAAATGAAGATCACATACCAGCTTGGACTGGGATGGAGCCTGAAGCAAGAGGTCATTCAGAAAAGGAAATATCTGAATACCCTGAGGCCTGTAAAAGGTGACTACTGGAGATGGGCATTTGGTTGTTGAAAGCCCAAAGGACAAAGCAGAGAACTGAAAATGAGAGGAAGAAACAGAGAAAAGCAAAAAATGTCCTGAATAGAGGGGGGATAAGATTATCATCTCTCCGAACACCATTATATTGGGCGACTTCAACTACCCAAACATTGACTGGGAGCACTACTCAAGCCCCAGCACCTTAGCCCAAAGGTTCCTGGAAATTATATACTCAAATGCTATGGAACAACTAGTCACCGCTCCCACAAGAGGGGACAACATACTAGACCTGATCATTACCAACATGGGGACTCTATGCTCCACACCAGAAGTATATCCCTCATTGGTAAGATCAGACCATAAATTAATTTCACTGGATGTCCACATCCTGACCCCACCCCCAGCCCAGAAAACCACAGTGAAAAACTTCCCAAAAGCGAACTTCTCACTTCTCAAAACTGAAGTGGAATCCTTCAAGGCCCCAGGGCCAGTGGAAACTGCGGCCCAAACTGCAGAATCCTATATAAATGCATTCTACGGACATCTCCAGGAATGCATGGATCATGCTATCCCAAACAAAACCAAGACCCAATCATCCAAAGGCAGGCATCCAGTCTGGTGGACCCCTGCCATAAATAAACTGTACAACAGAAGGAGGAAGTTACTACATGATAGAGCAAAATCCCTAATAGGGAAGGCATCTCTGATCAGTACTAGCAAAAAATTACGATCCCTCATAAAATCCTCCAAGGCCAGCTTCAAGAGAAAAATTGCACAGGACACCAAAGACAATCATAAGGCTTTTTTCAGTTATGTTAGGAACCTGGGATGCAACTCCCAGACTTGTTCTGAGTTGATTCTAAATGACAAAAAATACACTGAACCCACAGACATCACCAGTATCCTGGCAGACAGGTTCAGTGCAAACTTCTCCACCCCCACCCCCAAAAGAGCAAGTATCTATCCCGGCAGAGGGCTGCCTCCCAAACATCTCTGATGCTCAGGTGAAGGCTGCCCTCTCCAAAGCAAAAAACACTGCTTCCATGGGACCAGATGGCGTCCCAGGTTGCGTCCTATATGAACTCCAAGAGGAACTAATCCCTCAAATAAAACAGCTATACAATCTCAGCCTCACTATAGGATATGTGCCCACAGAATGGCGTACAGCAACAGTGGTCCCACTCCACAAAGGTGGAGCCTCTACTGACCCTGAAAACTATCGCCCCATAAGCCTGACTAGCTTAGTCTGCAAGGCTATGGAGAGGATCATCATGGAGCTGATAAACAAAGACATTGGGGACCTACAGACACTAGATCCTACCCAATTCATCTTTGTCAAGGGCAGATCCTGCCTTTTGAACCTGGTTGACTTCTTCAAAACAGTCACCAAAGCGATAGATGAAGGGAAGGTAGTCCACACAGCCTATCTGGACCTTGCAAAGGCATTTGACACAATACCCCACTCGGGCATCATAGATAAGCTATCCAGCTTAAATATAAACTCCTGTGTCACAAGATGGGTCGCAAACTGGCTCAAAGACAGAACCCACAGAGTGAGAGTTGCTGGAGCCATGTCAGACTCGAAACCTGTCACAAGTGGTGTCCCACAGGGTTCTGTCCTGGGATCACTCTTGTTCGGTATATACTTTTCTGAGGTACAGGCAAACGTGGGAGGACTATGGCTCACCAAGTTCGCAGATGACTGCAAACTGGGCGCCATAATCGATTCTCCAGCTGACACAAACATCCTTCATAAAGGTATCACAGAGACAGATAACTGGTGCCAGCACCATGGTTTAAAGCTAAATGCCAAAAAATGTATAGTCATACCCTTTGGCAAAAACAATGTGCCCACAAATTACCACACAGGCGGAAACCCATTAAGTACAGAGAAAGTTATTAGGGACCTGGGGACCCAAGTTGATAGCAATCTCTTCTTTGAAAACCACATTGCCAAAGTGGTTAGAAAGACCTTCTACATAGCCCACCTCATCACGAAGGGTTTCACATCTAGATCAAGAGAGGTAATCATGCCCCTTTATTCATCCCTCATCAGGCCCATCATAGAATACAATGCCCCTTTTGGGATGTACCTTACCCGACACCTGCAGCAATTAGAAAGACCCCAAACATATCTCACCAAGAGGATCAAGGGTCTCAAACAGATGCCATATGCTGCTCGGTTAAAAAAACTCCAGCTCTACTCAGTTGCATACCGCCTACTTGAGGCGATCTATGCCTGACATACAAAGCTATGTCAAATCCAGAATTAATGGACATGCTCCACCTCAGTAAATCTAAATCCCTTAGAGCCACACGCTTGAGGGACTTGAACCTCAGCACAGAAATAAATAGAACTTGCTGGAGGGACAGGTTCATAACCCAGAGGCTTCCTTCGCTCTGGAATAGAATTCCAGTTCATGTGAGGCAGAGCACCTCACTGAATCTCTTCAAGAAGAATCTCGATAGGTGGATGGGGGATCATAGGTTTGTCCCAGGGATTACTCCCGTGTCACTATTAGACAGAGGCACAGTAAACTAAACCTTAAAAAGGGCACAGTATACTCAAATCAAGGGGTGGCGTAAGCCATACAGAATCGGGCTAGGCTTATAATTGCCCCAGGGCAGATAGCCTAGTATGAACCTATGAAGGTAGGGATCCTTTAGAGAGAAACTTGAAATGCCTGGGAAAGCAACAGAGGAAACAGATTCTGAAGAGAAAGCATACAGAAGGATGGCACTATGAGAAAAGTATTTAGAAAGGAAACTTGCAGGACAGGTCTCCAAGACCCCTCTTTCAAGGGGACCAGAAACATCCTGGAATAAAACCCTGAACCGCACTCAGTCCATGGAATTGGTTGAATGGTACCCTGGTCTAACAGACCCTGCAATACCCCTGGAAAATTAGGAAGATGATCTGCAGGAGGTTGAGGGATACCAAAGAAGGCAGACTAGTCAGGAAAGGACTAATACATGTCTAAGAGCATTCTTACCCTTGGAAGACTGTCTAGGCAGTCTAAGCAAGAATGCAGTCTTACTAGGAAAGTTCCACTGAAACTGGGAATGGGTGAAACAAAGATGTTTCAAATCTTTCATGACCTTGCCTTGATCTTGCAAGGTCTTAAAAAGCTCTGCCATAGCAGTGCCAAACAAGTTTTGATTATCCAGAGGAGCATCCAGAAGTTTTCTTTTAATATCATCAGGCAAGGCTTGAAGACAAAGCCAGGAATAGCACCTCATCAAAGAGCCAGAGGCAGCAGCCCTAGAGGAGGATCAACTGTTTCATAGCTGCATTTTATACAGTGACAGGCAACTTCAGAAGATGAACCTAGTAAAGGGAAAGTTGAGGCATTACCATCAGAGTCAGGCATATCAGAAACAATCTTCCCAATCTGGGAATGAAGAGACAAATGTGCCTTGTCATATGGGTGTGATAATTGATAGCCCTAAAGGCTAAAGTAACAGAACTATATACTTTCTTACCAGTCCTTTTTGCAGCTTTACTGTTCTTATCTGAGAGAAGGAACTTGAAAGAGGACAACAGCCTATAAGGCTTATCAGTGGATGTAGAAATAATGAAGAACACTGTGCAGGCATCCAGCACCTTATAGAACTTGTCAGGTTTCTTGGGATATGGAGGTTGGGAATCTTATACCAGAGAAGCAACAGGGAAAGTATCAAGTAGAGCAGCCAACACAGGAGGGATAGAAGAAGGTTTAAGAGAATCCATTTGTAACAGCTCGTAATACCTTTTCTAGATGTCTGATACCTGGGAGTAATCCCATTTGACATACTCCATCATATGCAGGGCTGTGTCCCCAAAGGGAGGTTCTTTCAAAGGAGACTCAGGACTGACAGTTTCTTCATCTGACGCATAGTCTAAAGGAGAAGGCAGTTGAGAAGAGTAGGCTAATGCATCAGCATCAGTCAAATTCCTCATCTGAGGACTTGGGACCCCTTGCCTTTTTGGTGGTAGAGGGACCAAGGGGGTGCAGTAACCCAAACTCCTTGAGGAGGCTTCAGAGCCATTAAGGCATTGAACAAGCCTTGAATAAAGTCCTAACAATTCTGTCTGTGGATCGCTGGTAGCTGACATCACATGTTTAGACTTCTGTCTTTTCTTTAAGGTGATGTCCGTCCCAATGAAATGGGATGGTTTGGACCCCTGTTTGGATTCAGTCAACGTGTCTGACATCTCTTTCCCAATAAACATCTGAGGAATCCCTTTATTCCCCTCAGAGATAATCAGCCATGGTTCCCTCTCAACATCTGCAGCAGACATTTGTAAGACCTCTGAGGACGAGTGAGAAGCAGATTCCATGCTGACATCTGAGAAGGTCATGTCAAAAGAAACCAATGGTAATACCGGACTGTCCTTTGGGTTTTTATTCACCTCAAGAGAGATGTCTGGTGGAGGCTGGACAGCAGCAGGCTCAGGCCTAGACATTTTGGACTTCTTCTTCTTGAGCAGTGATTGCAATTGCACCTTGGGCCAACAGCTTGAGACATTTGTTCTCAAGATAAATAGAAAGGGAAGAAAAATGGCTATGTAAAGTCTTGGGTGCAGAAGCCTGACAAATGGAACACTGAGTGTGGTCATGATACACACCTTAGCAAAATAGGCACCAGTTGTGGTGCTCCGTATGGGGAATCTGCCCCCCACACTAACATTTCCCTTTTTTGGATGACATGTAATCCACTGATAAACAGAATAAAAAGAAAAAGCAACCTCAACATTGTACTTATCTTGAAGATGTAGGCTGGATATAATCAGCCAAGTGAATGGCGTTGAGATAGATGTAGAATAATGACATTTGGACTGGTGGCAACAAAGTTCTGGGTTGGGAGGGTTCATATATCACCTTTATTCCTAGCAATTGCTTGAATACTGCAAAAGTGAAAGGAAGGACCTTCACTGTTATGGTAAGATTTTACACAACTGTATTACACAGATGTACTTTCTCCCTTCTTATGGAATTGGACTGGGGCAATTACTGCCAGTTTCCTCATTGATTGGATCTACTAACACAAAACAGGAACATAGTGCAGTTGGGTAAATTGCACTTACCATAACAGCAAATTTGTGAAGTCCTCACTAGTGCAGTCACTGCACCCTGCCTCCACTCCCAAACACTTTTTTTTTACCTTTCTCTTTTTATGTGTACAGTTGATTCAGGATAGTAGGCTCTCTTCCTTCTAGGTGCAAGAAAAATCCTGAAGAGTTTGGCACCCAGGATTTTTTCTCCACTAGGGAGCTTAAAACCTGGCATCCTGGACAGATATGTGGAGAGGGTCAGAGACTTTTGAAGACTGGATAACTATTATATCCTGGTTAGAATATAACTCATTTAGCGTAGCACTGCAGCAGTGTGGACTTTGAACTTCTACTGTTGCAGTAAGTGTAACTTACACAACTGTACTTTACTTATCTAAATAGCTTAATCAATTCATTAATGCATTCTTATGAAATAAGAACTAAAAATAATAACTTTTCCTAGGTAAAAGTAATCTCTGTTATTCTTATGTGGTATAACAAAATAAATATATTTTACATATTCTGAAAGGTATACATATATCTGAGATTTTGTATATTTTACATATTCTAAAAGGTATGCATATATCTGAGATGTTGTCTTCTTTTTCTAGAAATTATGCTATACAAAAAATTAAAGTGGAATTAACAAATTCATAACAGCATTTTGAAGCAGTAGAGAGATATTGGGCAGGATTCAGGAAGGCTTACACGGAGTTTAAGAGTAGTGTAAGCCTCCGTGTAAGCCTCCCGATCCAGGAACAGCCCAAACCTCCGTGTAAGAGACAGCTAACACGTCTCTTACACGGACTGGGCGTGGAAATGCTCAATACCTCATTTGCAGCTCAAAGATATGCAAATGAGGTATTTGAGCGATCCAAGAAGCCTAAACCAGTCCGTTTAACGGACGTGTTAGCTGCAGAAATGTACTCAGCTGACAACTGAGTACATTTCTGCAAAATTGACAACGGAGCTATGTCAGCTCCAAATAAAGGGTGCATATGTTTCATTTAGCATGCCAATGGCCAAATATGTGGCCATTGGCATTAAAAAGTGTTGCAAAATTATTTAAACTAACTTTTCTTTTTTTGTGGGATTTTGATGTTTAACTACAGCGCACACCCGTGCAAACGGGTTGCGCTGCTCAAAAGTGAAAACCGAAGTTTATAAGCCCACAATTGTGGGATTTACGTATTACATGGAATGACAATGCAGGGACTAGCAGACCAAAAACAATATGGCCTCCGTGTAGTGGTTGTCAAGGGGGGGAAGCTCCGTGTAAGACATGTAACTAAGCATTACTAGGCAATCCTATGTAAATGAGGGTTACAATACTGAATCACACTGACACATAGGTAATGAGCACTTTCTGAGTAGTGTAAGAGTTATAGAAGGGGGAGGAATAGAGTAAGAGGTAGGTGACATCACGGGGGGGAATGATAGAAATAAATGTTAACACATTGGAGGGCAGTGTAACGTGACAGATGACAGACAGACATCAGGGAGAGAGGTGTGTCCCAACAGAACACTAGGAAAGTCAAGAAATAGAGGGTGCACACTATCCCTACACTCAAACTTTCTTGATATACGTGCATGCGCGCGTGTAAGGCAGGTTCAACATGTGGGAGCGTGTTGCAAACCGTTTACAACGGTTTGCGCTGGCGTGCACGTGTGTAAGGCAGTGTGTGCGCGTTTTACCATGAATCAGCCAAGTTCACACCATGTAAGGATGTGTGCGCGCGTTTAAGTAACTGTGAGCGTGCTTAAGCTGGTGTGCACATTGCTCCCCCTCAGGAAACAGGGAGGAAAAAGGAAACAACCAGAATACAGGGAAGCTGCTAGAGGAGACTGCTGAAATTAATTGGTGTGAACAATTGGAAGCAGGCAATTACACAGGCAGACCAGAAGCCCAACCCAGCACTTAAAACATTGCAAACAGTAGTGCAGGGTGTTTCTCACAAGAGATACTGCAATAAAGTAAGCTATCAGAATTGAAAACTGAACAAAGCTGAACTCAGAGCAGAAATGTTAGGGGCTGCCATAGCTGTTATAATCAGGCATAGGCGAATTGCTGAGGGTGGTGACAATGCAGATGCTGACAGACAACCCAGAGTGAGGAGAAGGAGAAGGGTATACAGGCCCAGGGTCACCTACCATGGGTTACATGAGCTGGAGATAGTAGAGCGCTACAGAGTGGACAGAGACCTTCTGCAGCAAATTGTTGAGCTGTGCAGGCCACGCCTCACACACAGAACCAACAGAGGGGAACCCATCCCAGTGGAAACCAAGGTATGTGTTGGCCTAAGAATACTAGCAACAGGTACCTTCCAGAGACCAACTGGTGATATGATGGGGATATCACAGGCATCAGCCTCCAGGGTACTGCACCAGTTCCTGGATGCCATGTCAGCACATGTCGGTGATCATGTATATTTCCCCAATGCCCGCAATATGCGTCTCTTCCAGCAAATAGCGGGATACCCTGAGGTACTGGGTGCAATAGAATGCACGCACATACGCATCAAAGCACCAGCCGGTGAGCGGGGTAGAGCCTACATTAACCGCAAGGGATTCCCCTCCATCAACTGCCAGGTCGTGTGTGATGCCCAGGGCATAATAATGAATGTGTGTGCTGGCTGCCCTGGGAGCTACCACGATTCCCACATCTGGCATCTGACGCAGCTGTACCAATCATTTGCCAGTGGGGACTTCCCACACGGACACCTAGTGGGGGATGCAGGTTATGCACTTGAACCGTGACTGATGGCACCCATCAGAAATGCACACACACCTGAACAGGAACGCCATAATGAGGCACACACACAAACACGTAATGTCATAGAGCGTGTGTTTGGGCTGCTCAAGTCATGGTTCCGGTGTCTGGACACATCTGGTGGAGCCTTGCAGTACACACCAACTACATGTACCCAAATGATCATGATATGTGCTATGCTACATAATATGATCCTGCGGAAACAGCTGCAGCAGGACCAGCATAGGGCTGGGCCAAACATACCCCCACCATTGCCAAGGCCACCACAGGCAGAGGGTGACTCGGAGGAGGAACAACCTGACCTTGCCCCAGTAGGCAGAAGGAGGCGTGCCCAGTATGCCCTGGCCTTGGCAAAGAGGCAACGCATAGCACATACACTTGGTCAGTAGGAACACTGGGACCGATACCCGCTCTGACCCACTCATATAGTAACAGGGATGCCTAACATGACACAACCTGCTTCCAAACATGTACAGGGAGTGTAGTATGTGCATCCGACAGAGGCAGCCCTGCAGCACCACCTGAGGCATGATTGCCATGTGTTAAGTAATGTAACACCATGTACCATATGCACACCTGAGGACCCTGACTAACATCCACCCTCACCAATCATAAACCACAAAAACACAAACCCACCTTCATAGGTACCACAAGGGATAGGAACCTAGATGTAATGCTACCCAATGCCAGAAGTATAAACAGCAAGATGCGTGCAGTGTAAACGCACACAGTATAGAGAATGTAGATATCAGTGCTGTAATAGAAAACTGGGTCAAAGCCCACATCAGCACCCTAACACTACCAGGTCACACTTCATACAGTGATCTACATGTGCAAAAACATGGAACAAGCTACAAAACGAGGGTGACTAGCAATAAATGTCATGGATAACCACACCCCATGTTGGTACCACAACAAGAAGCAACATGGATTAGCCATGGTCAAATACCAATGGCTAAAACTGCCTACTACTATATAGCTTGCTGCAGACCACTGTCCTAATAGCAGGAACCACACCAGGCCTATGTTCATAGGTTCATAGGTTCATACTAGGCTATCTGCCCTAGGGCATTTATAAGCCTAGCCCAGAGTTTTGTGGCTTCCGCCACCCCTTCAGTTTGAAGGATAATATGCCCATTATTTTGCTGTGCCTCTGTCAAGCAGTGACACTGAGGTTATCCCTGGGGTATACCTGTGATCTCCCATCCATTGGTCAAGATTTCTCTTGAACAAAGCCAGAGAGGTGCTCTGCCTCACATGTACCAGGATGTTGTTCCACAGCATAGGGAGTCTCTGGGTGATGAATCTGTCCCTCCAGCACGTCCTATTAATAGCCGTGTTGAGGTTTAAGTCTGTTGCCCTTGTAGTTCTGATGGATTTAGAGGTTTTGAGGTGAAGCATGTTCATCAATTCCGGTTTGGACATGGCCTTGTATGTCAGGCACAGCTCACCTCTGAGCAGACGGTAAGCGACTGAATAGAGCTGGAGTTCCTTTAGTCGGGCAGCATAAGACATATTTTTGAGACCCTTTATCCTTCTGGTGAGGAATTTTTGGGGCCTTTCCAATTGCTGCAGGTGTCGGGTCAGATACATTCCGAATGGGGCATTGTACTCAATCATTGGTCTGATGAGTGATGAGTACAGGGGAACAATGACCTCCCTTGATCTAGATGTGAATCCCTGCATGATCAGGTGGGCAATGTAGAAGGTCTTCCTAACTACTTTGGCAACGTGAGTGTCAAATGAAAGGTTACTGTCAACCTGGGTGCCCAGATCCTGATAGCCTCTTCTGTGCTTAGAGGATTGCCACCTATATGGTAACTAGGGGTAACCTTGTTTTCCTGAAGGGTATGACTATGCATTGTTTAGCGTTTAACTTTAGGCCATGGCTCTGGCACCAGTTATCCGTTTCTATGAGACCCTTCTGAAGGATGTCTGTGTCAGATGGGTTTTCAACTATGGTTCCCAGTTTGCAGTCATCTGCAAACTTTGTCAGCCATAATCCTCCTGTGTTTGCTTGTACTTCTGAAAAGTAGATGCCGAACAAAAGTGGGCCCAGGACTGAGCCCTGTGGGACACCACTTGTCACAGGCTTGGAGTGTGACATGGCGCCAGCAACTCTGACCCTGTGGGTTCTGTCACTTAGCCAGTTTGCAACCCATCTTGTGACGTATTGGTTTACATTTAAGCTGGTGAGTTTTTCAATGATACCCGAGTGGGGTATTGTGTCGAAAGCCTTTGCCAGGTCAAGATAGGCTGTGTGGACTGCCTTGCCCTCGTCAATGGCCTTGGTGACTGTTTCGAAAAAGTCAACCAAGTTTAAAAGGCATGATCTGCCCTTGACAAAGCCAAACTGGGTTGGATCCAAAGTCTGCAAGTCCCCTATGTCTTCATTTATGAGTTCCATTATGATCCTCTCCATAGCTTTGCAGACCAGGCTTGTCAAGCTGATGGGATGGTAGTTTCTGGGGTCAGTGGAAGCACCTCCTTTGTGAAGTGGGACCACCGTTGCCGTACGCCAATCCTTGGGTACGTATCATGAGGTGAGGCTAAGATTAAACAGCTGCCCTAACTGCTTGGGTTTAATTCCTCATTGAGTTAAGTGGAGCACACAACTGGGGACACCATCTGGTCCCATGGATGCTGTGTTTTCACCTTGGATAGAGCAGTTCTCACCTGAGCATTTGAGATGTTTGGGGCTACAATCCTCTGGTATAGATATCTCTCCTTTTGGGGAATCTGCACTGAACCTGTCAGCCAGTATGTTGGCAATGTCTGTAGGTTCAGTGATTTTTACATCGTTTTGAACTAATTCTGAGCATATCTGGGAGTTTCCTCCCAGGTTTCTAACATAGCTAAAAAGGCCTTATGATTGTCTTTTGAGTCCTTAGCGAGTTTTCTCTCAAAATTTGCCTTGGATGATTTTATGGGAGATCTCAGTTCTTTACTTATAATGAGCAGGGGTGTCTTCCTTCTACAGTTCTGCTCTATCTTGTAGTAGCTCCTTCATTCTGTTGTAGAGCTTGTTTATGGCTGGGGTCCACCAGACTGGATGCTTGCCTTTGGTACAAAGAGTCTTTGTTTTGTTTGGGATTGCCTGATCCATGCAGTCCTGGAGGTGCTGGTAGAAGGCATTTGTAAGTGATTCAGCGGCTTGGGTAATGGTTTCCGCTGGCTTGGGGGCCTTGAAAGAGACCACACCAGTCTTTAGAAGTGTGAAGTCGGCTTTTGAGAAGTTCTTCACTGTGGTCTTTTTATCTGGGGTGGGGGTGGGATGTGGACTTCCAGTGAGATTAGTTTATGATCTGATCTCACCAATGATGGGTATACTTCTGGTGTTGAACATTGTGACCCCATGTTCGTGATGATGAGATCTAGTATGTTGTCTCCTCTTGTGGGGATGGTGACTAGTTGTTCCATGGCATTTGAGTTTATGAACTCTAGGAACCTTTGGGCTAGAGTGTTGGGGCTTGAGTAGTGATCCCAGTCTATATTTGGATAGTTGAAATCACCCAGTATGATGGTGTTTGGAGATACATTTATCCCTCCAGTGTTTTCAGGAAAGCTGTGTGAGGTTCCTGAGTTTGAGAGGGTGGCCTGTAACATGCTACAAACTGCAGAGCAGTCTTGCCCTCTGATTAATTGCACCTGGATGGTCTCCGATGCATCGTGCATTGCCACCAACCTTGAGGTGAGGGTGTCCTTGATGAATATGGACACCCACCCTCCTTTCTTGGTGTTGTCCGGATTTTGGGGCGGAGCATGATATGAGGTAACACCTGATAGTGCCGGGGTGCTGTCAGGAGCCTTGAACCAGGTTTCAGTCACAGCACAGACATCGATGTTCTCCATACTGAGAAGGGCTTCGAGTGTGTGCATCTTGAGGTTGAGACTTCTGGCATTGAGCAGCATTACCCTTAGTTGTTTTCCTTTTTTGTGTTCTAGGGTGGTAGGTTTAGAATCGGAGCCTTGCCTAAAAAAGGCACAATTGGGGTGGCAAGAGCCTCAGCCAAAATCCGGAAGCCCAGGGGTGACAGGTGCAAGCCGTCCCTTGCAAATCAGCGTGGCTTGTCCAGCATGTCACCCCAGGCAGACAGACATTGGATCCCCTTTGAATGACACCATAGTTTAAGCCAATTATTACAGCTGATCATCTTGTCTCTGTATTGTGGCATCATTCTTGGTGAAGGTAGGATACTGCTCAAGGTCAGGGTCATACCTGCCTGGGCTACATAATCAGAGAGCTCCTCTATGTCTCTTCATGTAGTCCAGGGAGGTATGTCTCAGGTCGTTCACACCAGCATGGACAATGACTGAGTCATACTTGTACTTGCAGTTGAGTGACCTGAGTGCTTGCATTATGTGGTGGATTCCAGCGCCCGATAGGCAGCTTACTGTGACCTTCTCCTTACTCAATCTGGTGAGCGGACGTCAGTGTGTCTGACTATGGAGTCACCTATAGCAGTGTGTCTGGCATTGTGTTTGGCCTTAAGGGCTGTGACTGTTTGGCACACTGACTCTGTGGTCTATGTGTTGCATGTGTTGTGCCCTGTGGAGGCAGTTGTTTGGGTGTCTGCTTTGGTGGCCTCTGCTGTTTTGATAGATGTCTGATCAGAGCCTCAGAGTATGTCTTTGTGTGTTTATGTGTATGATTTGAAGTTGTGATAGTGCTATGTGAGACTGGGTTTGTGGTGTGTGGTTTCCCCTTTTTTTGACAGAGACCTTCTGCAGCAATTGTTGAGCTGTGCAGGCCACGCCTCACACACAGAACCAACAGAGGGAACCCATCCCAGTGGAAACCAAGGTATGTGTTGGCCTAAGAATACTAGCAACAGGTACCTTCCAGAGACCAACTGGTGATATGATGGGGATATCACAGGCATCAGCCTCCAGGGTACTGCACCAGTTCCTGGATGCCATGTCAGCACATGTCGGTGATCATGTATATTTCCCCAATGCCACTTAATATCGTCTCTTCCAGCAAATAGCGGGATACCCTGAGGTACTGGGTGCAATAGAATGCACGCACATACGCATCAAAGCACCAGCCGGTGGCCCGGTAGAGCCTACATTAACCGCAAGGGATTCCCTCCATCAACTGCCAGGTCGGTGTGATGCCCAGGGCATAATAATGAATGTGTGTGCTGGCTGCCCTGGAGCTACTACGATTCCCACATCTGGCATCTGACGCAGCTGTACCAATCATTTGCCAGTGGGGACTTCCCACACGGACACCTAGTGGGGGATGCAGGTTATGCACTTGAACCGTGACTGATGGCACCCATCAGAAATGCACACACACCTGAACAGGAACGCCATAATGAGGCACACACACAAACACGTAATGTCATAGGCGTGTGTTTGGGCTGCTCAAGTCATGGTTCCGGTGTCTGGACACATCTGGTGGAGCCTTGCAGTACACACCAACTACATGTACCCAAATGATCATGATATGTGCTATGCTACATAATATGATCCTGCGGAAACAGCTGCAGCAGGACCAGCATAGGGCTGGGCCAAACATACCCCCACCATTGCCAAGGCCACCACAGGCAGAGGGTGACTCGGAGGAGGAACAACCTGACCTTGCCCCAGTAGGCAGAAGGAGGCGTGCCCAGTATGCCCTGGCCTTGGCAAAGAGGCAACGATAGCACATACACTTGGTCAGTAGGAACACTGGGACCGAGCACCGCTCTGACTCACTCATATAGTAACAGGGATGCCTAACATGACACAACCTGCTTCCAAACATGTACAGGAGTGTAGTATGTGCATCCGACAGAGACAGCCCTGCAGCACCACCTGAGGCATGAGTGCCATGTGTTAAGTAATGTAATACCATGTACCATATGCACACCTGAGGACCCTGACTAACATCCACCCTCACCAATCATAAACCACAAAAACACAAACCCACCTTCATAGGTACCACAAGGGATAGGAACCTAGATGTAATGCTACCCAATGCCAGAAGTATAACAGCAAGATGCGTGCAGTGTAAACGCACACAGTATAGAGAATGTAGATATCAGTGCTGTAATAGAAAACTGGGTCAAAGCCCACATCAGCACCCTAACACTACCAGGTCACACTTCATACAGTGATCTACATGTGCAAAACATGGAACAAGCTACAAAACGAGGGTGACTAGCAATAAATGTCATGGATAACCACACCGCCATGTTGGTACCACAACAAGAAGCAACATGGATTAGCCATGGTCAAATACCAATGGCTAAAACTGCCTACTACTATATAGCTTGCTGCAGACCACTGTCCTAATAGCAGGAACCACACCAGGCCTATGTTCATAGGTTCATAGGTTCATACTAGGCTATCTGCCCTAGGGCATTTATAAGCCTAGCCCAGAGTTTTGTGGCTTCCGCCACCCCTTCAGTTTGAAGGATAATATGCCCATTATTTTGCTGTGCCTCTGTCAAGCAGTGACACTGAGGTTATCCCTGGGGTATACCTGCGATCTCCCATCCATTGGTCAAGATTTCTCTTGAACAAAGCCAGAGAGGTGCTCTGCCTCACATGTACCAGGATGTTGTTCCACAGCATAGGGAGTCTCTGGGTGATGAATCTGTCCCTCCAGCACGTCCTATTAATAGCCGTGTTGAGGTTTAAGTCTGTTGCCCTTGTAGTTCTGATGGATTTAGAGGTTTTGAGGTGAAGCATGTTCATCAATTCCGGTTTGGACATGGCCTTGTATGTCAGGCACAGCTCACCTCTGAGCAGACGAAAGCGACTGAATAGAGCTGGAGTTCCTTTAGTCGGGCAGCATAAGACATATTTTTGAGACCCTTTATCCTTCTGGTGAGGAATTTTTGGGGCCTTTCCAATTGCTGCAGGTGTCGGGTCAGATACATTCCGAATGGGGCATTGTACTCAATCATTGGTCTGATGAGTGATGAGTACAGGGGAACAATGACCTCCCTTGATCTAGATGTGAATCCCTGCATGATCAGGTGGGCAATGTAGAAGGTCTTCCTAACTACTTTGGCAACGTGAGTGTCAAACGAAAGGTTACTGTCAACCTGGGTGCCCAGATCCCTGATAGCCTCTTCTGTGCTTAGAGGATTGCCACCTATATGGTAACTAGGGGTAACCTTGTTTTTCCTGAAGGGTATGACTATGCATTGTTTAGCGTTTAACTTTAGGCCATGGCTCTGGCACCAGTTATCCGTTTCTATGAGACCCTTCTGAAGGATGTCTGTGTCAGATGGGTTTTCAACTATGGTTCCCAGTTTGCAGTCATCTGCAAACTTTGTCAGCCATAATCCTCCTGTGTTTGCTTGTACTTCTGAAAAGTAGATGCCGAACAAAAGTGGGCCCAGGACTGAGCCCTGTGGGACACCACTTGTCACAGGCTTGGAGTGTGACATGGCGCCAGCAACTCTGACCCTGTGGGTTCTGTCACTTAGCCAGTTTGCAACCCATCTTGTGACGTATTGGTTTACATTTAAGCTGGTGAGTTTTTCAATGATACCCGAGTGGGGTATTGTGTCGAAAGCCTTTGCCAGGTCAAGATAGGCTGTGTGGACTGCCTTGCCCTCGTCAATGGCCTTGGTGACTGTTTGAAAAGTCAACCAAGTTTAAAAGGCATGATCTGCCCTTGACAAAGCCAAACTGGGTTGGATCCAAAGTCTGCAAGTCCCCTATGTCTTCATTTATGAGTTCCATTATGATCCTCTCCATAGCTTTGCAGACCAGGCTTGTCAAGCTGATGGGATGGTAGTTTCTGGGGTCAGTGGAAGCACCTCCTTTGTGAAGTGGGACCACCGTTGCCGTACGCCAATCCTTGGGTACGTATCATGAGGTGAGGCTAAGATTAAACAGCTGCCCTAACTGCGGGTTTAATTCCTCATTGAGTTCGTGGAGCACACAACTGGGGACACCATCTGGTCCCATGGATGCTGTGTTTTTCACCTTGGATAGAGCAGTTCTCACCTGAGCATTTGAGATGTTTGGGGGGCTACAATCCTCTGGTATAGATATCTCTCCTTTTGGGGGAATCTGCACTGAACCTGTCAGCCAGTATGTTGGCAATGTCTGTAGGTTCAGTGATTTTTACATCGTTTTGAACTAATTCTGAGCATATCTGGGAGTTTCCTCCCAGGTTTCTAACATAGCTAAAAAAGGCCTTATGATTGTCTTTTGAGTCCTTAGCGAGTTTTCTCTCAAAATTTGCCTTGGATGATTTTATGGGAGATCTCAGTTCTTTACTTATAATGAGCAGGGGTGTCTTCCCTTCTATGGATTCTGCTCTATCTTGTAGTAGCTCCTTCCTTTTGTTGTAGAGCTTGTTTATGGCTGGGGTCCACCAGACTGGATGCTTGCCTTTGGTACAAAGAGTCTTTGTTTTGTTTGGGATTGCCTGATCCATGCAGTCCTGGAGGTGCTGGTAGAAGGCATTTGTAAGTGATTCAGCGGCTTGGGTAATGGTTTCCGCTGGCTTGGGGGCCTTGAAAGAGACCACACCAGTCTTTAGAAGTGTGAAGTCGGCTTTTGAGAAGTTCTTCACTGTGGTCTTTTTATCTGGGGTGGGGTGGGATGTGGACTTCCAGTGAGATTAGTTTATGATCTGATCTCACCAATGATGGGTATACTTCTGGTGTTGAACATTGTGACCCCATGTTCGTGATGATGAGATCTAGTATGTTGTCTCCTCTTGTGGGGATGGTGACTAGTTGTTCCATGGCATTTGAGTTTATGAACTCTAGGAACCTTTGGGCTAGAGTGTTGGGGCTTGAGTAGTGATCCCAGTCTATATTTGGATAGTTGAAATCACCCAGTATGATGGTGTTTGGAGATACATTTATCCCTCCAGTGTTTTCAGGAAAGCTGTGTGAGGTTCCTGAGTTTGAGAGGGTGGCCTGTAACATGCTACAAACTGCAGAGCAGTCTTGCCTACGGTTAATTGCACCTGGATGGTCTCCGATGCATCGTGCATTGCCACCAACCTTGAGGTGAGGGTGTCCTTGATGAATATGGACACCCACCCTCCTTTCTTGGTGTTGTCCGGATTTTGGGGCCGGAACGCATGATATGAGGTAACACCTGATAGTGCCGGGGTGCTGTCGGGAGCCTTGAACCAGGTTTCAGTCACAGCACAGACATCGATGTTCTCCATACTGAGAAGGGCTTCGAGTGTGTGCATCTTGAGGTTGAGACTTCTGGCATTGAGCAGCATTACCCTTAGTTGTTTTCCTTTTTTGTGTTCTAGGGTGGTAGGTTTAGAATCTGAGCCTTGCCTAAAAAAGGCACAATGGGGGTGGCAAGAGCCTCAGCCAAAATCCGGAAGCCCAGGGGTGACAGGTGCAAGCCGTCCCTTGCGAATCAGCGTGGCTTGTCCAGCATGTCACCCCAGGCAGACAGACATTGGATCCCCTTTGAATGACACCATAGTTTAAGCCAATTATTACAGCTGATCATCTTGTCTCTGTATTGTGGCATCATTCTTGGTGAAGGTAGGATACTGCTCAAGGTCAGGGTCATACCTGCCTGGGCTACATAATCAGAGAGCTCCTCTATGTCTCTTTTCATGTAGTCCAGGGAGGTATGTCTCAGGTCGTTCACACCAGCATGGACAATGACTGAGTCATACTTGTACTTGCAGTTGAGTGACCTGAGTGCTTGCATTATGTGGTGGATTCCAGCGCCCGATAGGCAGCTTACTGTGACCTTCTCCTTACTCAATCTGGTGAGCGGGACGTCAGTGTGTCTGACTATGGAGTCACCTATAACGAGTGTGTCTGGCATTGTGTTTGGCCTTAAGGGCTGTGACTGTTTGGCACACTGACTCTGTGGTCTATGTGTTGCATGTGTTGTGCCCTGTGGAGGCAGTTGTTTGGGTGTCTGCTTTGGTGGCCTCTGCTGTTTTGATAGATGTCTGATCAGAGCCTCCGAGTATGTCTTTGTGTGTTTATGTGTATGATTTGAAGTTGTGATAGTGCTATGTGAGACTGGGTTTGTGGTGTGTGTGTGGTTACCTTCTCCTCCTCTCTGGTCTTGCCAGTCCTGTGTTGAGAGAGCTCAGCCTCCAGTTTGGCTATATAGTTGCATCTCTCGCATGTATCTGTGTTTTGTGGGAGAAGGAGAGGGTTGTCTGTGTACATGAGGCAATTGTAACATTGCCTCAATATTCCCAGGTTCACCAGCTGAGCAGGAGAGGACACTAGCAACTGATCCCTTGACATGCTAGAAGGAATAGACAAAAAATGTTGGAATACAGGAAGATATCAAGCCCCCCAAACCACATTATATTGCTTGACTGAATACCTACACATACACCATAGTTTCATAGTTTACTACTAGGCTATCTGCCCTAGTGCATTTATAAGCCTAGCCATAGTGATGTGGCTATTGCCACCCCTTATAGTGGTAATAAGTGTACAGAATAGATTTCGAATATTGTGCCTCTGACTTAGTAGTGACACATTATGACCCCCTTACATAATCGAATAACTTGACTGTGCCTCTGTCTAGTAGTGACACAGGGAGGACCCCTGGGGTAAACCTACAATCTCACATCCAGTTGTCCAGATTTCTCTTGAAGAGAGTCAGTGAGGGACTCTGTCTAACATGAACTGGGATACTCTGCTAGAGTGTGAGAAGCCTCTGAGTTATGACTCTGTCCCTCCAGCATGTCCTATACATGTATGTGCTGAGGTTCAAATCTTTAGCTCTCATGGTTCTGGTGGATTTGGATTGCTTGCAGTGGAGCATGTCCACCGCATCCTGATTGGACATGGTCTTGCATGTCAGGCATAGGTCACCTGTACGTATGCGGTATGCCACTGAATAAATCTGGATTTCCTTTAGTCTGGAAGCATATGACATGTGTTGTAGACCCCTGATCTTCTTGGTAAGGTACTTTTGGGGTCTCTCCAGCTGTTGCAAGTGCTGGGTAAGGTACATACCAAATGGGGCTTTGTATTCAATCATGGGCCTGATAAGGGAGAAGTATAGTGGTACAATGACCTCCTTTGATCTGGATGGAAAACCCTTCATGATAAGGTGGGCAAGATAGAAAGTCTTTCTAACCACTTAGGCAACATGGGTGTCAAATGAGATGTCACTATCTACATGTGTCCCCAGGTGTCTGATTTGTTTTCTGTGCTCAGTGGGTTGCTGTCTATGTATTGATTTGTGGGTACTTTGTTCCTCCCAAAGGGGATGACTACACATCAGTTGCATTCAGTTTCAGGCCATGATTCCGGCACCAGCTATCTGTCTTTGTGACGGCATTCTGTAGGATGTGTGTGCCAGCTGATGTATTCACTATGGTCCCTAGGTTGCAGTCATCTGCAAACTTTGTCAGCCACAACCCTCCTATGTTTGCTTTCACATCTGAAAAGTAAATGCCAAATAAGAGGGGTCCCAGGACAGATCCTTGTGGGACACCACTTGTGGCTGGCTTTGAATCTGACAAGGCACCTGCAATGTTGACTTTATGGGTTCTGTTTCTTAGCCATTTTGCAACCTATCCTGTGACATATGGTGTTATATTTCAGCTGTTGAGCTTGTCTATGATGCCTGAGTGGGGTATTGTGTCAAAGGCCTTAGCCAAGCGCAGGTAGGCTGTGTGGACCGCGTAGCCCTCATCAATGGCCCTACTGACAGTTTCAAAATAGTCAACTAGGTACAAAAGGCAGGATCTGCCCTGTACAAAGCTGAACTGGGTGGGATCAAGGGTCTGTAGGTCACCAATGTCTCTGTTTAAGAGCTCCATAATCACTCTTCCCATAGCTTTGCAGACAAGGCTGGTTAAGCTTGTGTGGTGGTAGTTGCCAGGGTCTGTGGAGGCATCTCCTTTGTGGAGTGGGACCACTGTTGCTGTACGCAAGTGTTCAGGTACATATCCTGTAGCAAGGCTAAGGTTAAATAGCATCTGTATATATGGGTTTAGCTCCTTCTGGAGTTCACATAGCATGCAACTGGGATACCATCAGGTCCCATTGATGCTGTGTACTTGTCTTTGCTGAGTGCGGCTCTCACATGGACATCCGAGATGACAGTGAGGTTACATTCAGCTGTGATAACTATCTTCTTTTGGGGGTGAGGGAGGGGGAAAATTGCACTGAACCTGTCTGCCAGAATGTTGCCAATATCTGTCAGGTCACTGAAATATATGTTGTTGTGTACCAACTCTGAGCATATCTGAGGGTTCCCACCCAGGTTTCTGACATAACTGAAGAAGGCAGTGTGGTTATCTTCATTGGCTTTGGTGATTTATGTCTCCAAGTTGACCTTGGATGTCTTTATGAGAGAATGTAGCTTTTTGCTAGTGCTGATCACAGCTGCCTTCCCTTTAGGAGATGTAGCTCTTTCTTGCATTAGTATCCTTCATCTGTTATACAGTTTGTTTATGGCTGGGGTCCACCAGACAGGCCACTTTCCCTTGGTGGAGAGGGTCTTGTTTTTATTTGTGATTGCATGGTCCATGCTTTCTCGGAGATGTCCGTAAAAAGCGTCTGTGAAGGAGTCACCATTGTGTGTTGTGGTTTCCACTGGCCCAGTGGGCTTAACGGATACCATCTTAGTCCGAAGAAGTGTGAAGTCAGCTTTTGAGATGTTTGTCACTATACTCTTTGTATTATACTAGCACTGACACAAGTGTAGACAATTTCCCAGAATCCATCAAACAAAATGGACATGCAAAATGTAACACTTCCACAAAAGGGGTAAGCATACTGGATGTGATAATCAGAAATATGTGTACTGGATGTCAAGATGAGAAGTGTATCCCTCACTGGTAAGACCAGACCATAGAGTAATCACACTGTAGTTACACATCCCGACCCCAGTCCCTGGCCAGATTACCACAGTGAAACACATGTATAAAGCATAGCTTGCACCCCTACAAACCAATGTGGAATCCATAAAAAGCCCTGTGCAGGTCCAGAATATGGGACACACTGCAGAACATGTTTTACAGGCATACCATGAACACAGCCAAGAGTGCTTGGAGTCTGCAATCACAAACAACAAGACACAATGCCATACACCCAGGCATCTGGCATGCTAGACTCCAGCAATTACTAAACCATTGAAGAGAATGAGGAAGCTACCACATGATAGATCAAACATAAAAAGTGAAGTAATCAGTGATCACTAGTATGGCAATAAAATGTGTCCACACATACAATCCACTAAGGCCAGGCAAAACAAGTAGAATCTGTGAATCCAGTGGCAATGTGACACCTGTCCCAAGTACACACACAACAACAACTCACCCCAATACATACAAATGTATGTGATAGACGCAAACAGGTAGCCAAACCGGAGCCTGAGCACCCCCAAATCAGTACTGTCAAAACTAGTCAGGAGGACAAGGTAACCACATACACCACAAACCCAGTCCCACATAGACCTACAACGACTGTAAACCAAACACATAAACACAAAAACATTCCCAGAGGCCCTAATTACAAACACACAACACCAACACAAGCCTCCAAAGCAGACACCCAATAAAACAACCTCCAGACATAGCACATGTAACACATAGTACACAAAGCTGGTGTGCCAAACAGTCACAGGACAGAAGGAGAAACAACATGCCTGATACAGTTGTAATAGGTGACACCATAGTGAGACATGCTGCTGTCACAGGGATGGCTTGCACATGTTACCCATCAGCGTCTGGATATTGCCTAAGGCTTTTGCAACCTACAGAGATCCTTTTGTAGGCAAGGCCGAAAAGACCAACCCACCACCATAGAAAACAAAACTGGAAAGAAACAGAAGGGTAATGCTGATCAATGCCAGATGTGTAAACCTCAATATGCATGCTCCTGAGGCCCTCCCCAGTATGGAGAACATTGATGTCTGTCCAGTGATAGAAACCTGCTGCAAGCCTCGTGACAGCACACCAGCACTACCAGGTAATACCACATATCATGTGTTATGGCCACAAAACCTGTAACAAAACATAAAAGGAGGGTGAGTATCCATATTCAGCACAGACACCCATACGTCCAGTTAACTGACAATGCTTATGTCATTGCAGTCCACCCATGTGCAACTAACTGTAGGCAAGACTGCTGTACAGTCTGTAGCATGCTACAGACCACACTCTCACACACAGGAACCCCACCCCACTGTCCTGAAGACAGTGGACAGTATGAATGTACCACCAAATACAAAACAAGGTACACACAAATTACCACATAGGTGGTAAACCATTATGTGTGGAAGGAGTAATCAGGGACCTAGTGACACAAGTGGACAGTCACCTGTTATGTGACAGTCACATCGCCAATTTGTCTAGGAAGACTGTCTATATTGGACACTGTATCATGAAAGGATTCACATCTACGTCAACAAAGGTCATTGTGCCCCTATACTGTTCCCCTATCAGACCATATTGTAATACAATGCCTCATTTGGGATGTACATTACCTGGCACCTGCAGCAGTTAGACCACAAAGGTACCTCAGCAAGAGTCAGAAAGGGTCTCAAATATATCTCATATGCTGCCTGGCTGTAGACACCACAGCTGAATGCAGTCACATACTGCCTACACAGAGGCATTGTATGTCTGTTGTACAAGTCCATGTCCAACACAGAAGTAATGGACATGCTCCACCCCAGAAAACTCAAAGCCATCGGAGCTGTGTGAGTCAGAGATGTCAACCTTAACACATAATCAGATAGGATGTGCTGGAGGGACAGATACCTAACCCTGAGTCTCTCCACACCCTGGAACAGAATACCACTACGTTAGGCAGAGCCCCTCACTGACACTGTTCAACAGGAAGTTAGCAAAATGGATGGATAATTGTAGATGTACACTGGGGGTCTTTACTGTGTCATGTCCAGACAGAGGCACAGCTAAGTAAATCATAAATGGCCATAATATTCACATAGCAAGGGGTGGCAAAAGCCACACACACTGTGGCTAGGCTTACAAATGCCCTAGGGTGGATAGCCTAGTATGAACCTATGAACCTATTATGATACAAATTGTACAGGACACTAAGGATAACCCCAAGGCTGCTGCAACTGATGGTAGTAAGCATGTTGTGAATTCCTGGATATGCTCTGGATCACACAAATATTACAAACAACATACCAAACACACACACGTATTGCGAACATACATCCTGACAGGTGCAGTGCAAACCCCCCCCCCTCATAATGCAAAATATCTTTCCCAGCAGACTGCTGCCTCCCTGACATTATGTCAGCCTTACCGCATGATATGTACCCAAAGAGCAGTGTACAACAACAGTGGTTGTTCTCAAGAAAGGTGTCGCCTGAATGGATACTAAAAACAACCACCACCGAATCCTGAGAAGCTTGGTCTGCCCAGCTACGGAAAGGATCAGCATGTACCGCAGACATAACGATATTGGGGATCTATTGACACCCGACCCTACCCAGTGTGGGTTTATGAAGTGCAGACCCCGCCCCTAAACATGTGTGACTCAGTTGAAACAGTAATTGAGGTCACTGATGAGGGCAATGTGGTCCACACAGTGTAGCTGGACCTTGCAAAGCCTTCCATACAATACCCTATGTGTTCAATATAGATATGCTCACCAGCTTATATATACACCCCAATGTCACTAGAGGGGTTGCAAACCAGACCAACGACAGAACTGACATGGTCAGACATGCTGCAGCCATGTCAGACTACAAACCACATATAACAGGTATCCCACAAAGCTTGGTCCTGGGACCTTCCCCGACTGGTATATATGCCCCATAGGTACAGGCCAACATGTAAGGACTGTGCCTGAACATGTTTGCAGAGGACTACAAACCGCCTAACATATCTGACACTCCAGCTGACACAAGCATCCCACAAAAGGGCCACATAGAAACAGACAGCCGGTGCCATAGCCATGTCAGCATGTTAAATGGAGAAAACTGTATAGTCAACCTCTGTGGATATACAGTAAGTGACCACCAATTACCACATAGGTGTTAACCCATTACATACTTAACATGTAATGACAGACCTGGGTACACAAGGTGATAGATATCCTGCATTGGACAAACATGTGGCTGTAGTGTTAACAGAAACAATCCATATACCAACCTAATCATGAAGGTTATGACATCTAGATAAGGGGAGGTCATTGTGGTTCTGCAGTTATCCTTCATCAGCATTACAAATGACCACAACAGCCCCTGTGGGGTGTACCTCAGCAGACACCTCCATCAACTGTAAAGTCCACAACACTACCTCACCAGGAGTATCAAAGAGCTTGAACACATGTAATGTGTTGCCTGATTAAACAGAGTGCAACTCCACACACTGCCATGCTGGCCACCCAGACGCAAGCTGTTTCTGATGTAGAAAGCCATGTCCAAGCTGGAATCAATGAACATGCTGCACCTTGTACAATCTGAATGGCAGTGAGCTATGCACATGAGGGACCTGAACCCCAGCACTGACATACATAGGACAAGCTGTACTGCATTATCCATAACACAGAAGCCACCCCCATGCATGAGTAAACTACCAGTACAGGTTGTCCATAGAGCCACTCGTTGATTCTCCTCAACCGGAATCTTAATGAGTGGATGGGAGATGGTAGGTTTACCCTGGGTATCAATGTTATGTCACAGGTAGACAGAGGCACAGTATACTAAACAAGACATATGTCATGGCAAACTACACTTACAATGTGTTGAAGGACAAACACACTCTCTGACTAGCATTAGAAATGGCCTAGGGCACATCAGTAGTGTTTGCCAATGTACACCTATGTTGTGGAATACACTACTGATGTTGGATGAGGCTGTTGTAAGTAGTTCATATCTGAACATAATGCAACATGGTCAGATAGGTTCATAGGTTTATACTAGGCTATCTGCCCTAAGGCATTTATAAGCCTAGCCCAGAGTTTTGTGGCGTACGCCACCTCTTATATGGAAACAATACTGTGCCCATTAGTTTGTCGTGCCTCTGTCCAGCAGTGACACAGAGACGATCCCCGGGGTAAACCTATGATCTCTCATCCACAGGTCAAGATTCCACTTGAACAGAGCCAGCGAGGTGCTCTGCCTCACATGGACCGGGATTGTATTCCACAGCATAGGGAGTCTCTGAGTGATAAATCTATCCCTCCAACATGTCCTAC
This sequence comes from Protopterus annectens, assembly GCF_019279795.1. Taxonomy (NCBI): domain Eukaryota; kingdom Metazoa; phylum Chordata; order Ceratodontiformes; family Protopteridae; genus Protopterus; species Protopterus annectens. Next base: position 1,630,470,693 of record NC_056729.1, read on the forward strand.
TTATATCCCTGCTAAGGTTTAAGTCACTTGCCCTAGTGGTTCTGGTGGATTTGGCGATTTTGAGGTGGAGCATGTCCATTACTTCCTGGTTGGACATGGCCCTGCATGTCAGGCACATGTCACCTCTGAGCAGACGGTATGTGACTGAATAGAGCTGGAGTGTCTTCAATCTGGCAGCATATGACAGATGTTGGAGTCCCTTTATCCTTTTGGTGGGGGACTTTTGGGGTCTCTCCAATTGCTGCAGATGTCGGGTGAGATATATCCAGAATGGGGCATTGTACTCAATCATTGGTCTGATAAGTGAAGAGTACAGGGGAACAATGACCTCACTAGATCTGGATGTGAATCCCTTCATGATCAGGTGGGCAATGTAGAAGGTCTTTCTAACCACTTTAGCAACGTGAGTGTCAGAAGAAAGGCCACTGTCAACCTGGGTCCCCAGGTCCATGATAACCTCCTCTGTGCTTAGAGGATTGCCACCTATATGGTAGCTTGGGGTTACCTTGCTTTTCCCGAAGGGTATGACTATACATGTTTTGGCATTTAACTTCAGGCCATGGCTCTGGCACCAGCTATCAGTTTCCATGAGTCCCTTCTGAAGGATATCCGTGTCTGATGCACTGTCCACTATGGCACCCAGTTTGCAGTCATCTGCAAACTTTGTCAGCCAAAGTCCTCCCATGTTGGCCTGTACTTCTGAGAAGTAGATGACGAACAATAGGGGGCCAAGGACCGAGCCCTGTGGGACACCACTTGCGACTGGCTTGGAGTCTGACATAGTGCCAGCAACTCTAACCCTGTGGGTCCTGTCCTCAAGCCAGTTTGCAACCCATCTTGTGACATATGGGTTTACATTTAAGTTGGTAGGTTTTTCTACAATACCCGAGTGGGGTATTGTGTCGAAAGCCTTTGCAAGGTCAAGGTAGGCTGTATGTTCTGCCTTTCCCTCATCAATGGCCTTAGTGACTGTTTTGAAGAAGTCGACCAAGTTCAAAAGGCATGATCTGCCCTTGACCAAGGCAAACTGGGATGGGTCCAATGTCTGCATGTCCCCTATATCTTTATGAGCTCCATTATGATCCTCTCCATAGCTTTGCAGACTAGACTTGTTAAGCTTATGGGGCGGTAATTACCAGGGTCCGTAGAGGCACCGCCTTTGTGCAGATGTGCACAACTGGACCCTAACAAGGCTGTTGTGCACACTATGGAAATGTAAAGCAGTGATAGGACTAAAGCCCAGGATACTGTCCACCACAGTGAAAGTGCTGAACCACTACACTATACAGTACTACAGTGTTAGGTCAGTATGAACGGATGTTGACAATTGTATGCAAAGTATCCCATGCAAAACCTGCAGGCACAGTATAATCCCTGTTGTGTTCACACAAAAAGCATTTGGACAGTAACTACACAACATGGCACAGAACACACAACCATAAACTGGAGATATATGTTGAAGGTCACACTCATCCACAAATGTGATGGGCTGCAGAGTTCAACATATGGAAAGCTCACACACTTTGATAAATGAGACATCTTTCACACAACATGCCATGGGAAGGCTGAACTGGGCATGCTCACACACTTAGTCCAAATGTTCCTCTTAGCAACTGGGAAAACACACCACAGGATGCTCATTCCCCTTTCTAAACACTGATGATGTCAGCACCCTATAAGTATATTAGGAGAAAAGCAATCTCCCAGTAATGCAAATAGCGCGCTCTGCTAATGTGTCCGTCTCTAGTATCATAACATAGTTGGGTAGAGGTTTGAATCCAGCAAGTGTGTGTGAAGGGGGGTAAGTGTGTTTGAAAGGAACATCCCTTTTGGCAACTGTGAAAACACACCACAGGATGCCCATTCCCCTTTCTAAACACCAATGATGTCAGCACCCTATAAGTATATCAGGGGAAAAGAAATCTCCCAGTAATGCGAATAGCGTGCTCTGCTAATGCGTCCGTCTCTAGTATCATAACATAGGTAGGGGTTTGAATCCAGCAAGTGGCAAGTGTGTGTGAAGGGGGATAAGTGTGTGTGTAAGTGTGTATGAAAGGAACATCCCTTTTGGCAACTGTGAAAACACACCACAGGATGCCCATTCCCCTTTCTAAACACAGATGATGTCAGCACCCTATAAGTATATCAGGGGAAAAGAAATCTCCCAGTAATGCGAGTAGCACGCTCTGCTAATGCGTCCGTCTCTAGTATCATAACATAGTTAGGTAGGGGTTTGAATCCGGCAAGTGTGTGTGAAGGGGTGTAAGTGTGTATGAAAGGAACATCCCTTTTGGCAACTGTGAAAACACACCACAGGATGCCCATTCCCCTTTCTAAACACCGATGATGTCAGCACCCCATAAGTATATCAGGGGAAAAGAAATCTCCCAGTAATGCTAATAGCGCACTCTGCTAATGCGTCTGTCTCTAGTATCATAACATAGGTCGGTAGGGGTTTGAATCCCGCAAGTGGCAAGTGTGTGTGAAGGGGGGTAAGTGTGTATGAAAAGAACATCCCTTTTGGCAACTGTGAAAACACACCACAGGATGCCCATTCCCCTTTCTAAACACCGATGATGTCAGCACCCTATAAGTATATCAGGGGAAAAGAAATCTCCCAGTAATGCGAATAGCGCGCTCTGCTAATGCGTCCGTCTCTAGTATCATAACATAGTTAGGTAGGGGTTTGAATCCGGTAAGTGTGTATGAAAATAACATCCCTTTTGGCAACTGGGAAAACACACTACAGGATGCACATACCCCTTTCTAAACGATATCACAATTATTTATGGCTTTTGATTCCAGACATGTCACGTGTGTTTTGCTCACACAGAATGCCCATGTGTGCGGGTTGTTTCTCACAATAATGCATGACATCGATTAAACCAGTTATGGCAATGCACACATGATGTATGTGTGTGCCAAATACACATATGTACCTGTGACCTTCAATAGTTACCATGTGTGATGCCTGCCACATGTGAATACATGGTATTTGCACAGGGTAACATTATGACTGTGGTCTTCTGTGCAGGTGCTGCATGTGGGATGTGTATATACAGTGTGAGATGTAGATGCTATCAACCTAGTAGTGAGGGATACACACCTGGTCTGGGGCATATAGTCTACATGTTGTTGATGAACAGGTGCTGCATGTTTTCACCTGTTGTGGGAGTGGTAAGAAGTTGTTCCATAGCAATGCAGTGACCGCATGCTAAGAACCGTTCAGCTAGGGTGTTGTAGCTACAGTAATTCATTAGCATTCAGTAATATGTCAGCATTCCTGGTGAGGGTCTGATGCCAAAAAAGGTCAGGGTTCTACCAGCCTGTGTCACTTGCTCAGTGATCCCTTCCATGTTCCCTATCATGTATCCCAGTGAGGGACATCACACATCAGCTGTAGTGGCATGGACAATGACTGAGTCATATGTGTCCATGCATCTAACTGACCTGTATGCTTGAGTTATGTGGTGGACCATAGTGCCCCATGAGCATATCACTGTGACCTTCACCTTGTCCAGCCTGGTGAGCATGACCTCACTGTACTGGACAATAAAAGTACCTAACACAACTGCAGCAGTAGTGTTGTATAGCTGTACAGACTGTGCTTGTTTGGCACACAGGATTTGTGTGCTATGTGTTATGCGTGCTGTGTTCAGGCCTAACGTATGCCTGTGTGCCAGCTGCAGAGGTGTCTGCCACTCAGGCAGGATGCTATCCTTAGGCTCCACAAATGGCCTGGTGTGTTTCCGTGCTTGTATTGCTGTCAGTGTAGGTCCACATCAGACTGGTATTGCAGTCACTGTAGTATTTCATGCCACCTGACAGGTTATGCCAGTACTGGGTTCAGAGTGCTTAGTCCACAGTTTGGCCATGTGTTTCCATCTCATACATGTGTTGTCCATCCATGGGTAGGGGATAGGGTTGACTGTGTACATGTGGCAGCTGTGACATTACTACATGACTCACATATTCCACAACTGTACCATAGAGGTGACTGACAACTGACCTTTGCACATGCTACCATAGTATTGAGATTGCATTGGTGATTAACAGCACATAGGGCCAATGGTGAACAAGATACATAGGTCCATAGGTTCATACTAGGCTATCTGCCCTAGGACATTTATACAGCTAGCCAGAATGTGTGTGGCTTTCACCATGCATTATAAATCTATCTTGCTATGCCCTTTTCCAAGGTTAGTATACTGTGCCTTGTCTAACAGTGACACATAAGTGATACCCAGGGTAAACCTACAGTGTCACATCCAGTCATTAATATCCCTCTTGAAGATAGTCACTGAGTGACTCTGCCTAACCTCTATTGGGATAATATTCCAGAGTGAAGGGAGCCTCTGAGTTATGAATGTGTCCCTCCAGCATGTCCTATGTATATCACTCCTGAGGTTCAAGTCTTTCCAGCGTGTAGCCTGATGGGATCTGGATATTCTGAGGTGCAGCATGGCTATTAAGTCAGGGTTTGACATGGCTTTATATGTCAGGCACAGATTGCCTATGAAGAGGCAGTATGCCACTGAGTAGAGCTGCTGTTTCTTTAACCAGTCAGTATGTGGCATCTGTTTGAGCCCTTTGATCCCCTTGTTGAGGTACTTTTGTGGTCTTTCCAGTTGCTGCAGATGTCTGGTAAGGTGCATGCCGACAGGGGCATTGTAGTCAATTATGGGCATGATGAGGGATGAGTAAAGAGGCACAGTGTCCTCCCCTGATCTACATGTGAATCCCTTCATGATGATGTGGCCTATATAAAATGTTTTCCTAACCACTTTGGCCATTTTGTTGTCAAATGAAAGAATGCTATCAACTTGTGTACCCCAAGGTCCATAATTCCTTCGTCTGCACTTAATGGATTAACACATATGTGGTACTTTGTGGTCACTTTGTTTTTGACAAAGGGGATGACTATACACTTTTTGGCATTCAGCTTGAGGCCATGGCTGTGGCACAAGTCGTGTGTTTCCAAGAGGCCCTTTTGGAGGATGCATGTGTTAGCTGGAGAGTTGATTATGGCATCCGGTTTGCAGTCATCTGCGACTTGCTCAGCCACAGTACTTCCATGTTGGCCTGTACCTCTGATAAATATATACTGAACAAGACAGATCCCAGTGCTGAGCCTTGTGGGACACCACTTGTAACTGGTTTTGAGGCTGACATGGCTCCAGCAATTCTTACCATGTGTGTTCTGCCCTTGAGCCACTGTGCAATATCTGTAGTGACATAGGGGTTAATATGTACACTGGTGAGCTTCCCTAGAATGCACAAGTGGGGTATTGTATCAAAGGCTTATGCAAGGTCCAGGTAGGCTGTGTAGACCACCTTCCCCTTGACAGTGGCCTTGGTGACTGTTTCAAAGAAATCAAACAGGTTTGAGAGGCAGGATCTGCCATTAACAAAGCCAAACTGTGTATGATGACGTGTCTGTAGGTCCCCAATATCTATTTTTATGAGGTTCATGATGACCCTTGCCATAGCTTTGCAGACCAAGCTATTCAGACGTATGGGGCAAATAGTGTCCAGGATCCATTAAGGCACCACCTGAATGTAGAGGGACCACTGTTGCTGTATGCCACTCTTTGGCCACATGTCGTGTAGTAAGGCTGGGATTGAACAGTAGTGTTATGTCTGGGTGTAGCTCTTCTTGGGGTTCATGTAGGACACAGCCTGGGACACTGTCTGGTCCCATTGATGCAGTGTTTATTGCTTTGGAGAGGGCAGCTCTTACCTGAGCATCTGAGATGTCAGGGGGTGCAGCACTCTGCTGGGAGAAATATTTGCCCTTTTGGTGTGGAGGGGGGAGAAGGTAGCAGTGAACCTGTCCACTAGGATGTTGGCAATGTCTGTGTGTTTGGTATTTCGTGTGACATCTTGGACTACCTCTGAGCATATCTGGGTATTACCACCCAGGTTTCTAACATAACTACAGAAAGCCTTGTGATTAACCTCAGTGTCTTGTGGAATCTTCTCTCAAAGATGGCCTTAGACAATCTTATGAGTGCCTGTAGTTGTCTTCTAATACTCATCAGTGATGCCTTCACATTTTGGGAGTTTGTTGTATCATGTAGTAGCTTCATCCTTCTATTGTATAGTTTGTTTATGGCTAGTGTCCAGCACACAGGACGTCTGCCTTTGGAGGATTGGGTGTTGCTTTCATTTGGGATTGCATGATCCATGCATTCCTGAATGTGTCCATAGAATGCCTTTATACAGGTATCTGCAGTCTGTTCCATATTTTCAACAGGCCTGGGGGCTTTGAAGATTTCCACATCATTTATGAGGAGTGTGAACATGCTTGTCATGAGTTGTTGACTGTACTCTTCTGTGCAGGGGGTAGCCTTGGGATGTGAATATCCAGTGAGATTAGTTTATGGTCTGATCTTACCAGTGAGGGATACACTTCTGGTCTGGAGCATAGAGTCCCCATGTTGGTAATGATCAGGTTCAGTATGTTTTCCCCTCTTGTGTGAGTGGTAACAAGTTGTTCCATAGCATATTGGTATATAAATACCAGTAATCTGTGGGCTAGGGTGTTGGAGCTACAGTCATGCTCCCAGTCTATGTTTGGGTAGTTTAACCCACCCAATATAATGGTGTATGGACAGACCTACATATTTCCAACTGTTTTCAGGAAGGCCAAGTGCGGTTCATGTGTTTGTGAGGGTGGTCTGTAGCAGGCTATAACCTGGAAGGCAGTTTTACCCATTGTTACCTGCATATGGATAGTCTCTGATGTTTGGTGCTTTGCCACCAACCTGGAGGTGTGGGTATCTTGGATGAATATCAATACACCCCCTCCTTATGTGGTTTTGTGCAAGTTTTGGGCCTGAAAAGCATGGTATGAGGTATAACTTGGTAGTGCTGGAGTGCTGTTGGTAGCCCTGAATCCGGTATCTGTTACTGCACAGATAGTGATGTTCTCCATGCTGAGGAATGTTTTGAGTGTGTGCATCATCAGGTTTAGAGTCCTGCAGTGGCATATATGACTGCTCACGTGGACAGATGCCAGGTAAGACATATGCAAAGTGTCACAGGCAACGTACATGTGCACAGGAGAAACAGTGACATTCTGTCAAGTGAGACATGAACATACATATAGTAAGCTATGCAGATGTCACTAGGAGTCCACAGAAGCTGTGTAACTCTGCATGGCAGGTCGGATCAGTATTCCTGGGTAACTGCAAGGAAACATGCATGCAAACATAGCTACTGTAACCAGGGCTGCATGTAGTCCATTGTACAACAAACAAGCTGTACCACTATCAGTAGGTAACACTGCAAATGCTCACCAGCTGACATATGAATACCTGTATCACCAAAGGTGATACTTACCAGACCACGGACAGAAATGACATGGCCAGACACGCTGCATCCCACATGAACACATATCTCAAGCAACACAGACCTCACAATGTCAGCGTTCATAACAGGCACAGCCCATAAGGCCAAACACAATGTATGACACACCTATAATAGGTGATGCCATAGTCAGACACACTGACGTCCCGCCCTCCAGACTGAGCAAGGTGAAGGTCACATTTAGCTACCTGTCGGGTGATAGAATGTGCCACATAACACAAGCACTCAGGTCACTCCACAGCAAGTACAAGTATGAGGCAGTCATTGTCCATGCTGGTGTGAACAACCTGAGACATACCTCCCTGGACCACATGGAAAGAGACACAGAGGAGCTCTTACATCACCCTCTCAAACTCAGGAATCCCACACAGCCTTCATGACGACACAGGAGAGTATAGATTTCTCTGCAAACACCATCATACTGGGTGACGTCAACTACCCAAACATAGACTGTGAACATTACTCAAGCCACAATACCCAAGCTCTAGGGTTCCCATAGTTCAGAAACTCTTTAGCTATGGAACAGGTAGTCAACATTCCCACAAGAGGGGCAAATATACTAGACCTGATCATCACAAACATGAGTACAAAATGCTCACCACTTGAAGTATATCCTGATTGTTGCAATCGAACCATATACTAATCACACTGGAGTACTGGATCCCCACATATGTAAACCTCAAACACATCGATGTGTGTGTGGGAAATGCCCCTATTAGCAACTGTGACAGTACACTACAGGATGCAGATTCCCCTTGTGAAACACTGATGATGTCAGCACTCTATTACTATATTACCTGAATTAAAGTTCTCCAGTAATTTGTATAGCGCTCTGCTAATGCATCTTTCTCCAGTGTCATAACATAGTTATGTAGGGGTTTGAATCCTGCAAAGGGAATGTATGTGTGTTAGTATGAGTGGGGTTTGTGTGTGCATAATGCTGTGAGGGAAAAGTGCCTTTTGCCAACTGGGAGAACACACTACAGGGTGCACATCCCTCTTCCTAAACACAGATGATGTCAGCACCCTCTAAGTACAGCATTAGAAAGGATTTCTCCCACTAATGCAAATAGCACACTCTGCTAATGTGTCTGTCTCTAGTGTCACAACACAGTTAGGTAGGGGTTTGAATCTTGCAAATGGAAAGTATGTCTTTTAGTGTGGGTGGGGTTAGTGTGTGTGCACAATGCTGGGGGTGGGATGTGGCTTTTGCCAAATGGGGCTATGCACTGCAGGGTGCACATTTCCCTTAACAAACAGTGATGTTGACAGCACCCTATACAAACAACATGACAACAGACAACTGCCAGTACTCAGTATAGTGCTACATGCTACTGTAACACGCACATGTACCAGAATATACCTAGATAGTGTTTTGAAGCCTGAATGTGGCAAGTGTGTGGATGTGGGATGTTTCTGTGTGCGCATTTCCGTATGGAAAACATGTTTGATGTGGCAATCAGGGTACCACAGTACCTGATGCACATTACACTTTTAAACTAATGAGGTTGCCTGCACCCTGTGAGTACAGGTAGAGAGGAGGAAATCGGTAGTAATCCACATAGTGCACTTTTCAAATGTGTACCTGTCATGTATCGACAGCTACTCATGTGGGGTAATAAATAATGGAAATGCAGGTGAGCGTGTGCATGCGTGGGGGTAGCAGGGTGTGTGTAAATGCATGTGTGACAGAACAGATACATATAGCTGTATCTACAATACAGCACATGATGCACATTCCCATAGTCAGTGGTAGCATGTGATGGTGTGCAGCTGGTACACTTTGGTAAGTAGTATGGGTGCAGATAACAATTCAGGACATTCATATAGTTACTGCAGCAGGAATGCTGGGATATACACACAATCATAGTGGAACAGTGAACAGTTACCAACATGTTACTACTTATACACATCTATGTAGTCACACTGTGCATCAGCAACGTGTTTACCTTTTCCTGCACTGATGTTGTAGTATGCAGGAGGTGGCACAGTGTCATCATATGCACAGGGTGTGGGTTAGGTATGCCCAAGCCAGCCACTGGTACCACCAATTGACATGTGTGTGTATGTGTGTTTGTGAGGGGCAGCAGTACAGGGTGGACCAGTGTTGGTGCAGTGTGTGTGTGTATGTGTTTGCCCTAGGTGTTACATTTCTGCATGTGTGTAAGCATGCACACAGTCCCACATAATGGCTGCCATGTACAGGGTTTTGTGGACAGCCACAGACTGCACCTGTCAGGTCATCCAGATCAGTGTCTGTGGGCATGGACATGGTACCTGTGCCTGGCAGGGGTGCTACGGACCGTATCCAGTACTAACCCAGACTGGGTACTGTCATCGGAAGCGGGGGGGTGTTGACTGGACACAGTTCCCTGTTGGGACTGTCCAGAGCCACGTGCACGTGGTCTCCTGGGGCGTCCTGATGACAGCACTGACCCAGCATTGCTGGGGCTGGTGCTGGCACTTGAGGTGCGTGAGTGGGCCTGTTGTCATCCGCGGCCACTGCCAGCTGGTGCTGTTTGGAAAAAAAACAACAGTACCTCATCAAGAGGATCAAAGGGCTCAAACAGATGCCATATGCTGCCCAGTTAAAGAAAATCCAGCTGAACTCAGTGTCATACTGCCTGTTCAGAGGCATTCTGTGCCTGCCATATACAGCCATGTCCAACCCAGAAGTAATGGACATGCTACACCTCAGGAAATCAAACTCCCATACGGCCACACGCTCAGGAGACCTGAACCTTAGCACTGACATAAATAGGACATGCTGGAGGGACATATTCCTAACCCAGAGGCTCCCTTCACTCTGTAATGAACTCACAGTACAGGTTAGGCAGAGTCCCTCATTGACTCTCTTCCATAGGAATCTGGATGAGTGGATGGAGATCATAGTTGTACTCCGGGTATCACATCTATGTCACTGTTAGACAGAGGCACAGTATACTAACCTCGGAAAAGGGCATAGCAACATAAATTTTAATTGGGTGGCAAAAGACAAACACATTCTACTAGGCTTATCAATGCCCTAGGGCAAATAGCCTAGTATGAACCTATGTGTACTGCTATAGTACTTCTGCCATATGTTGCATGTGTGTGTGTTGTGGGGGATGCGCAGGTAATGGCCAGATATTTCTGCACAGGCAACACGTCTGAAACACTCTGGGTGTTCATCCCTACATACTGTATGTGTGTTGCCATCCAACCCTGTGATGTGGACACACATTACTCAGCCTGGATATACATATCCCAACAACACCACAAGCACAGTACACTACCTTGCTATGTATGTATGTCATTACACAGTTATTCACTAGTTAGGACTGTGATGCTATCCATGCAGCCCACTGGGCCAGTGGAAGCCACAACACACACTGCTGGCCCCTTTGCAAAAGCTTACCACAGACATCCCACATAGTGCATGTAATGTGCACACACATATCTAACCCAGACCGTATGCACAACACTTATTTATCCTGTCCAGTGGACTACAGATACAGACACATTGTATAACAATAGCAAGAGGCTACTGTAGCACAGGGCAGATTCACATGACGGCAAGGCATCTGTGGTCAGCAGTGGTAAGATGCTTCACATTCACCAAATGCACAGATATTGGCAGCATTGTTGCAGACAGTTTAGGTGCAGGTATTCCCCCCCCATTCTCCTACACAAGTGGAATTAGTTATCACAGATGACTGTAACCTCCCTATCATCTTACATGTCCAGGTGAGGGCCACCCTCAACATTGCAAAACACACAGCATCACTGTTACAAAATGGTATCCTTGGATGTGTGATACCTTCACCCCTAGAGGACATAGCACCACATTACAGACTGATATTAAACCCTGGCCATACTACAGGATATGTACCTGAACAGTGCCATACATACACAGTGGTCCCACACCAATGAGGAGGAACCTCTACTGACCCTGGGAACTACTGCATCATATGCATAACTGGCCTTGTGTTCTAAGCTATGGAAGTTTTAAGTATGGACGACATGTACAGCAATATTATATATATATATATATATATATATATATATATATATATATATATATATATATATATATATATATCAGGACTATGTACACACAACCTATCTCATGGACATACCTATAGATAGTGAACTATGATACATTTGGAGGTTTCACAGTAAACACAGTATTAACCTGCTACTTTGCATTACCTGTGTTTGTGTCAGCTGTTGCTGTGTCAGTGGTGCTACTTGCTGTTTGCTGCTGCTGCTGCTGGTTTTGTTGCTGGCTCTTTATTTCTTTTTTTTCTCTCTCTCTCTCTCTCTCTTTCTCTGTCGGTTTTGTGCAATGAATGTATTGCATGTGTGGAGTGTGAGTACTGGATGCTTTTGTAGGTATCTGCATAGGTCCATGTGATGGCCTCTGCACCAATTGTAAGGCAGCATTTGCTAATTGCATGCAGCCAGTTGTGTACTGATTGCATGTCTCACTGTGATTTCAGAACAGTGCTATAAAAGGGTATGTGAGATAGGCGTTGCCCTTTCAGATTGTAAGGGCATGGACCATGCTGGTATGCTGTCGACAGTGTTCTGTGAGTGTGAAGGTTAGTATGTCTCTCATGCTTCATGCTGTGTTGTAAATTCAGGTTGCTGCATTTCTCTCACCTGTTCCCTGTAGTGAATGTGTATGCATACTGACACCTACAACTATATTTCATATGTATTGATATATATATATATGTATATATGTGTACATATACATACTTTCATATATGTACATTAGCTGACATTATTATGTACAAGCTAACAATTAGCAGGGCTGTTTCTGTTAACACTAAACTAGTATGGGAATCCAGTAATTGGGACAGTAAAAGTCTGCCTGACATGCTTTGGGTAGTACACATCCTATATTGCCTTTATCTTCATTCCTACTATTACATGTTCTACTTATTTTAGCACTATATTCCTGTATGAGAGTCATGGCTTACTGGTAGGTCATACATACTAGTGTTACAATGGTCTTGTGGTAGGGCCTACTAGTATGCTTTTATTTTGCTTTCAAATTGAGTACAGGGCCTATCAATCAAAGTGCTGGAGGCACCTTTAAGCAGTTAAAGGGGTTAGTAGGTCTCACAGGAGTCAGGCTGTGTTGCAGATTCTGGTTGCTGCATTTATCTTCACCGTTTCCTGTAGTGAGTGTGTATGAATAGTGATACCTACCACTATATTTCATATGTATTAATATATATATATATATATATATATATATATATATATATATATATATGTATGTGTACATATACATACCTTCATATATGTACATTACCTTACATTATTATGTACAAGCTAGCAATTAGCAGGGCTGTTTCTGTTAACACTAAACTAGTATGGGAATCCAGTAATTCGGGCATTAAAAATCTACCTGACATGCTTTGGGTAGTACACATCCTATATTGCCTTTATATTGATTCCTACTATTATATGTCATATTTATTTTAGCACTATGTTCTTTTATGAGACTCATGGCTTAGTGGTAGGTCATACAGACTAGTGTTACAGAGGTCCTGGGTTCGAGACTGACAGTGGGAATTTATTTTTCTTTCGAAATGAGTACAGGACCTGTCAATCAAAAGTGCCAAAGGCACTTTTAAGCACTTAAAACCAGGTCTGCTTCGTTGCGTGGAGCTCACGCATGCACTGGCGGTGAGCTCAAGCACAAGCCAAGACACCAGCTATTTTCTTTGAAAGAAAAGAAAAAGCGGTGACAGGAAAGTGGTGAAAAAGGGGTCACAAAGAGGGTAACACAGTAGGGAAACAAGCTTGGAATTTGCAGGAAGGATGTAGGTGAGGCCCATAGCTGCCCATGTCTTTCTCAGCAACAGCTGTGCATTTGTATGCAATTTGGTGTGACATTTGGAACCTTCCACCCCTGAGAGAGGTGTCTGGACAACATTAATACCTGTTGTACAGCCAATTGTAATTAACAGTTTCGATGTCCAGCGGACATGTGTACAACATGGACAGCTATGTATGGGGCGTAATTTTTTTGTGGGTACAGAGTGCCCTTTTTTTTTTTTATCAGGTGAGAGTGGTATGTCAGGTGAGGTAGTCGGTATAGCTGGGGAGGTAGGTTGGGTAGGTTAACAGACAAGACAGACAAGACAGACAAGACGCATACAGGGGCGGTGTATGACATGTGGGGGGGGTTACACAATTGACGGGGATGGAGGTTGGGATATCCAGGGCACATGAGCCCACAGATCGCAACAGTGGAACTGATATCCCCACCCATAGGCAGTTGCCACTGTTCCTTCACAGCCCAGTACGGGGCTGTGCTGGGGGCTGTGCAGGCGGGACAACGGGCATGCCCATAAGCTGTGCCACCCAGGCCTCAAGCTGGCGTAGGGGCCCAAGAACAGAGTCTTGGATCTCCCTTCGCACCACAGACCGGACACCTTGGAGGGTGAGTAGACGAGCTCCTCTGGCCACGCTTGCAGAGGGGGGACGGGCCCCATCCCCTGCAGCGCTTCCACTCGAAGGTGGCACAGGGCCACCGGAGGAGGGTCCAGCCTGGGCACTAGTGCAGTTGCCAGCTGAGGTGGGAGAGGTGGGTCTGCTGGGACCTGCCTTCCCAAGCGTTCTAGGTTTGTGAGTATGTTATGTTAGTTTGGGTTAGTGGCATATTATTCCATTCAAATTAGTTGTAACAGCATGCATTGGTATTCCCATTAAACAAACACCTAGATATTAACACCATTGAACAACGGGCATATCAATATCACATGCATTATTTGAATGGAAATACACAATCAAACAACATGCAGGGTTGATTAATGGCAACAGGCCATCAGGTTTGTAGGTATGAACAGGGCACATGCAACAACAGACATGCATATATTTTTGAAACAGGACAAATGTCCATGGTTAATGAAATGTTCACATACCAATATTTAGTGAGTGTTTTAATTTGCAATTATAGGGTGGGGTGGAGAAAGAAAATGATGACACATTCATAAATTATACATTGATATACATTTGTAATAGAAACACAATTAACTTGTGGGTGATAGTTTCAAAATGATTTTAATTGACTGTCATGCTAGACCTGTTACAGATACATCCCTATCCTAGTTATTTTGAATTTGATCAGATACATCATCCTGCTACACTTTGATGACAGAGCAGGGGACAACTATGGATGTTTAGTATGTCAGACAATCATTCATTCTATCTGCAAATTGTTGACTGTCATCACCATATACAGATTTTGGCCTGTACATTCAAGATTCAGACACACTGAAATCAGTTTGGAATGTTAAGTTTTAATTCCCACATGCATTTAGTTCTGTAGAACCACACCGAAGCCTATATATTCAGGAGTTATTACTACTTTATTCATTGATACATGACCCTTTCTGTCACTCTCACACATCCTGCAATTTCACAGTTCAGGTTGCTACTTCTAGGTTTTGTTCACATATTAGACCTGTAGTGATTCCAACACTTTCCAGCAGCTTCACTTCTGTCATGATTCAGCATTTCAACAGGGGATATATCTCACATGTGATTACCTCAGATTCTGAAGCTGTACTCTTGAGACTACTGCAGGTTATACTACATTTAATTAATGGTGGGACATCTGTATTACAGCACTATTTATTTCTATCAATTATATTTCCAGTTACACTTGCATACTGATGAACTTGTTGCAGCCATACCTGCAGACTTTCACTTGTTGCTTGCACATTATATTACTTTTAATCAATACACTGCAGTGTTCTGCTACATGCTACACTATAATATTTATTTACAAGTACTAGGTGGGGTTACTAACCTGCATGGTGGCGCAGCCAGCCTGCGGTCATATAATTGCCGATTCATAGAGCAGACACCTGCAGCTGTAATACAAAATGAGTAATATTGAACTACACATCTCCATGGTATCAGCTAATTGAATTCCTTACATACATAAGTAAAATGTAACTTACTCAGTAGTGGGGCGTTGGGCATATCCCGGGCCTCCTGGATCCATTGGGTCAACTGGCCTTCTTTCCATCGCTTCAGGTCCGCATGGTGGTGACGGACCTGCTCACCAGTACATGGAATCCCAGTAGCACTAGTGAGATCATGAGCCAACTGGTCCCATGCCTCTGCCCTGTATGCTCCCCATGAGACCTGGCCCTGCATGAGTTGGGCCTCATGATGGTGAACTAGGAGCCAGACCATGTATCTGGACTCCTCAACGCCCCACCGCTGTGCTCGAAAGCAACGTCCCTCACCTACTCCACTCATTCTGCCTGCAGGTGTATTCTACAATCGTTTATGCTGTGTATTCCCGCCTATGGGGCTTATATATGCCGATTTTCCCGCACATTGCTCTGATTGGCCATTTTGGAATTGTATCTACTTCACAGAAACTGCTTTCTCATGCTCCATTTTGGATTATATCCTATATATATGCTATTTCTGCATTTCTAAGCACTGCTGTCATGGCTTAGTGGTTTAGTACCTTGACTCTAGTGCATGGTATCCTGGGTTCGAATCTGACCACTGATTTTTAATTTTCATGACTGTCTAGAAATGAGTTGAGGACCTGTCAATCAAACATGCCAAAAGCACTTTTAAGCACTTAAAACCAGGTCTGCGCTCATTTTTGCAGAGCTAACGCATGCGCACCATTGGTTAGCTTGTGGGAGCGGCGCGCACCTCCGCGCAAACAGTGTGCGCTGGGTTAAACCTTAATTGGCTAGTAACACACATGTTCAGCTAAGCACAGCTAGTTGTACACAGTTTGAGCCTGTTAAACCGGTGCTTAGCTATGGGCAAGCAATTTGCAGCCTTTGAAACACTACTCAGCTACGGGCACTCTGTCTCACAGCAGCTTAGCTATCACTACATTTCTAAATAATTTTATTATTGTATTACTTGAAATATATGCTCCATTTCATTCCATTTTACATAAGGAAATACTTTTACATTTGTACAATACTGTCAGGGGCCTTTTTAGTGCTTATTTACAAAAAAAAAAAGGTTGTTGTGTGGGCTCGAACCTTGCCTGCCTGCTCTTCAGCCGACAACTCTACCGCTATGCTATTACTTCTTGGCTTACTTTGCATATTTAGTTCTTATATCCTTTTCCACTGATTGCTAACTGCAGTTGCGCTAGTAGCACACCCGCGCACACGAGCGCACACAGTGGCAAACATTTACGGGGTTTAAAAAAAATAAAACAGTTTTTATTTTCATTTTATAACATCTGTTCACTTTTTACATTGCTGGTCTGTGGGGGCATGTGTTGTGTAGTATGTTTATTCACATTTCCATGGCCTCTCTCGTGGCTGTTTACTTTTAGCCATTCTAGACTTCCGGGGGCGTGTCCGCTTGCAGGGCTTAGCCTACGGACATGCCCCCTACTGTCTTACACGGACTGTGTAAGACTTACAGTGCGTTTCAGCATGCCTCATGCACCTCATGCATATGCATGACATGCTGACATCACACTGTTTAACTGCAGCCTCCGTGTAAGAGTTATAACTCTTACACGGAGGCTTCCTGAATCTGGCCCATTGTCAATGAAAGGGTGGAATTCAGAAATTTGCAGATTGACAGACTGCAGCTTTTAGAAAACAGTCAGCTTGAGCCAAATGTGTTGCTTTCAGTTCTCTACAGAGTAAAATATTCACACTCAAAAACGTGTTTATAATATTGGTGTAATTTCAGACCTACAATAATTGTGTTTCTGTATAAAAATTATCTTTTCATTGTGTGAGGCACGAAAAAATGAACTAAACATTTTGAGTTTTTTCCATTACAATTAAAGAAGCAACATACTAGCCCAGTTTAATGGAACTTTATAGACAACTGTCAAATAATATTCTATGAAAATTTCGCAAATGAATGTTGAACAAAAGAACCCATAATTCTCCTATACCTATTATTTCATCACTCATTTTTGAATATAGTGCTTGTTTTGACTTGCATTTGTCTGAACATATAACTCAACTTGAGAGACCTCAAAAGTTCCTAACTAAAAAGAGCAGTTGCCTCAAAAATCCTAAATTATCGGAATAGACTGACAGTCCTCTACATACTCAGTTTCTTATAGACTTCTCTATGGGGATCTGTGTCTAGCTTTTTGAGCCATTAAAGATCAAACTCTATTTGCCCTTCTATTCCTTCACAGAGCAAATGGTTTCTCAAATACCAAGTTAAAGGAGATAAATCTTCATGATCAAACAACATAAATTATGGCAATGTATTCTTATCCCTACCTCTGTAACAAATGTCTGCTATGTGTGAAGCTGAGTAGTACCCTTGCCACCTTCATGGTATACCTTGATCATTGTGTGATTAGCTTCAAATTCTCCTCAGGTCTATCTTATACTGTTGTTGGCTATGCTATTAATGGTCTGCAGATTGATTGCACAGCACTTACCTCTGAAACAATTAACTGTTTTGGACAAACAGACATTTAACTGCAAGGGGCAAAGATAGCCAAAACAGCCATAATTCTTGCAACAGACTTCCTATAAATGCTTAGCAGTTAAAGGGTTACTTATATATGTTGATCAAAATTTTTATGAAATGGATCTGAAGTTAATATTAAAAAAAAAATCTGCTCACATCCATTCTCCTCCTTTATTATTGGAGCTGATCATGTATAGGCTTCTGTCACCCTTTTTGGAGTGTCCCTGTCATCACCTTCATCAACGGCTTTCTCCCTTCGGTCTTCCAGGAGCCTATCTGAGACAGGTGTGGATAGGATGATGAGGAAGTTTCTCAAGATGCAAATTAATTGGATTCCTTTTGGCTTTGACCTCATTGGGTTCGATGACCCTTCTTAGAGCAACATCTCTGCTCAGAGCTCCTTCTCTGATCCATGCTTCTATTTTAGAGTCTTCAGATCCAAAAACTTTGGAGTCATTTTCCTCAGATCCAAAAATATAGGCATCTTCGACTCTGATGGTGTCTGTGAGCTGCCTGGCCCCAAATAACTCAGAGATGGACAAATCTCAGAGCCAAAGTGTCAGCGCCAGCTCTGAGGTATTGGATTCAACTCTGAAGTTGTTGGAGCCATCTCTTCCCCTCAGAACATCAGAGTGCGATAGCTCTTCTCCAACTCCCTCCTCAGGTGGTTTGCCTAGGACAGCAGGTGCTGACAGTCTGCAAGCCTGCCTTGGTGGATCTGTCAAATTTTCCTTCTCCTAGACACTCTGATTTTGAGGTAATGGAGAGAGTATTCTCTATACCTAAAGTTCAGACAACTCTGTCCACCTTGGTTCCGACTTGCCAATCTCATTTGATTCTGTGTCCTGAGTCTCAGTCATCAGTGCCACTAGGACAGCCCACCTGAACCAGTCTCTAGGCCACCCAGCAGGGTATTGTAATCTCTTCTGATACCTCCCGGGAGCACCCCACCAAGGAGGTCCTTCAGAAGAGAAAGTGCAAAAGGAAGCACTTAGACTATCTGCAAGAGTGTGTCATTGAGGACACTGATTTTAATGAGGGGGAATGGTCTCCCAGATCACCACCTGATGATGTCTCATTTGCAGACATCTTAGAACTCCTCCAACTCAAGTCTCTCAACACTAGATACTGTTATGACTCTGTCATAGTCCATATTGGTGTAAATGACTTGAAACGTACCTCTCGACTATATGAAGAGAGACTTGTTTGAGCTTGCTGAATATATGTCCCAGTCCTGCCGTCACCCAGAATGATGCCTCAGTACAAACAGAAATGATTGACTTTAACAATTGGCTTAGATTGTGGTGTCATTCCAAGGGGGTCCAGTACCTGACAGCCTGGGAGAACATGATTGTCAGACCACGATGCTTTGCCAGAGATGGCCTTCATCTGTCTCCCTTGGGCTTCAGGCTTCTAGCAAAGGCTGTTGCCTCCCCATAGTGCCTTTTTCAGGCAAAGTCATGAGGACAAAATTACCAATGTGAAAAGTTCTTCTAAATGAAATTTAATGGTTGTGCTGCTAAATGCTAGGAGTCTTAACATGAAACTGCACTCATTGCAAGCATTCCTCATCCTGGAAGATGCTGACATTTGTGCAGTCACTGAAACCTGGTTCAAAGCTGCAGAGAGCACCCCAGCCTTACCAGGTTACTCATTCTACCATACTTTCAGACCCCAAACAGAGGGCTACAAAGCCAAAGGAGGTGGAGTTTCAATATTTATCAAAAACATAAACAGCTCCAGGCTGGTCAAACGGTATGACTCACAGGAGACACTCCAGGTGCAGTTAATTGTTAACAAAACACATATTCAAATCATAGCTATTCTCAGACCCCCAACCATGACTCAGGACATGTACTCCACCTATCTGGACTTACTTGAATCTATTAAGATTCAACCCTCTATTCTGATCCTGAGTGACTTTAACTACCCAACCATAGAGCGGAAGACCTATTCTAGCCCAAACATGAACACCCAACGATTCCTCAATTTCATCAATGCCAAGGATCAGCTGGTTGACACCCCCATGAGAGGTGAAAATATCCTGGACCTAGTACTAACCAACATGAGTAGCTACTGTAGCACCCCTACAGTGGTATCCTCCTTGGTAAGATCTGACCATAAAGCAATCACTTTTGACGTCATCATCTCCCCTGATACCCTCCTTGCCAGGATCAAACAAAAAACTTTTCCAAAGCTGACTACAACCTTCTAAGAGCAGCCACTGCCCCTTCAGCTGGAACTAGCACTAATGTCCATGCCTACACCAAAAAGCTATATGAGCACCTACATTGCTGCATGGACTCAGCAATACCTGACAGAAACAAATCATCTTCCTCAAGGAAGAGTAAACCTGTTTGGTGGACATCAGCAATAAACACACACTATAATAAAAGGAAAACACTACTGTCCAGCACAAAGAGGGAGCAGGTGCCAAGCTGGAAGCAGTCTCTCCTTCGTCTGAACAAGCAAATAAGGTCACTGGTGAAATCCTGTAAGGCTAACTTTGAGTCAGAACTGGCCACATCCAGTAAGGACAATCACAAGGCCTTTTTCACATACGTCTGCAATCTCAAACTTAACACCCAAATCTGCTTTTAACTGGTGGCCAAGAGCACCACATACACAAATGCAGCAGATATAGCCAACCTGCTGGCAGACAGGTTCAGTGAAAACGTCATCCCTCCATCAGTAAACCAGGGCATCCCCAGCATCTGTCCCCCTCCCTTCATCACCAGGGAACAGGTCTTTAATGCCCACTCAAAGGCAAAAAATACAGCATCCATGGGACCTGACAACATCTCTGGCTCCATCCTACATGAACTCAGGCAAGAGCCTTCAGCACCCTTAGGCATCCTATTCACCTAAAGCCTGAGCACCGGCTTCATCTCAGCTGAATGGTGAACATCCACTGTCATCCCTCTACACAAAGGTGGAGCATCCAGGCCGCCGCTGAAAACAGGATCTGTGGAACCTAGTCGGACTTTCCCGGTCAACAAATGTTAAATAAAAAATAAAATAAAAATCCATCAACCCAGGCAGTTATAGGCCCATCAGCCTAACTAGCCTGATCTGCAAGGCCATGGAATGCACTATCATGAACCATATAAACAAGGAAATTAGAAACCTCCAAACTCTTGACCCCACACAGTTTGGTTTTGTCATAGTGAGATCATGCTTGTTAAACTTGGTTGACTTTGAAATAGTCACCAAATCCATGGATGAGGGGAAGGTGGTGCACCTTGACCTAGCTAAACCCTTCAACACTATTCCACTGTTGGGCATAATAGATAAACTCTCCCAGTTAGGCATCAATCCATATGTTACTAGATGGGTGGCTAACTAGCTTGCTGATATAATCCACTCAGTCAAAATAGGGGAAACCACCTCTAGTAGTAGACCTATAATGAGCGGCGTACCCAAAGGATTGGTTTTGGGGCCTGTACTGTTTGGGATATACTTTTCTAAGGTGCAAGCCAAAACCAGTGGTCTGTGGCTGAAAAAGTTTGCAGATGACTGTAAGCTGGGTACTCATAGGTTAATAGGTAGGTACTAGGCTATTGGCCCAAGGGCCTAAGTAAGCCTAGCCAACAAGGTTCCTTGGCTTATGCCACCCAAGAAAGTTATTTTCTTGTGCCCCTGTTCAGCAAAGCCACAGAAGTGATCCCCGGGGTGTATTTCCTATTTCTCATCCACTTATCAATATTTTTCATGAAGCGTGCTAATGAGGAACTTTGCTTGACATAGATGGGTAGCTTGTTCCAGAGTATGGAAAGTCTCTGGGACAGGAATCTATCCCTCCAGCATGTCCTGTTTATTGTGGTGGCAAGGTTTAGGTCGCTAGAGCCTGTAGCTCAGAGGGATTGGGATGTCTTTAGGTGTAGCATGTCCATCATCTCTGGGTTTGACATAGCTTTATATGTTAGGCAGAGATCACCTCGGAGTAGGCAATATGCTACGGAGTAAAGCGGGAGTTTTTTGAGACGGTCAGCATAGGGTATCTGTTTGAGGCCAATAATCCTCTTTGTGAGGTACTTCTGTGACCTTTCCAGCTGCTGCAGATGTCTTATGAGGTACATTCCAAAAGGGGCACTGTACTCTATAATGGGTCTAGTTAGTGTCGAGTAGAGGGGAACAATGACCTCTTTTTTCCTAGATGAGAACCCTTTTGTGATGAGGTGTGCCACGTAGAAGGATTTCCTGACTACTGTGGCAATGTGATTATCAAAGGAGAGACTACTGTCCACCTGGGTCCCCAGGTCTCTTTATCACACATTCGGTGATAAGTAGACTTCCGCCTATGTGGTAGTTCATGGATACAGAGTTTTTACCAAAGGGGATGACAATGCACTTTTTTGCATTGAGCTTGAGGCCATGGCTCTGACACCAGGCATCTGTCTCAGTGAGGCCGTTCTGTAGGATGTCCACATCATTTGGGGACTCAACTATGGCTCCTAGTTTGCAGTCATCTGCGAACTTCATTAGCCAAAGGCCTTCTGTGTTAGCCTGTATTTCAGAGAAGTAGATGCCAAACAGGAGAGGTCCCAGGATTGAACCCTGTGGTACTCCACTTGTCACTGGTTTGAGGTCAGATTTGGAGTCTGCAACTTTTACAGTGTGGGTTCTGTCAGTGAGCCAATTGGCAACCCATCTTGTGATGTAGGGATTTATACCTAGTTTAGCTATAATTCCAGAATGGGGGATGGTGTTGAATGTCTTGGCGAGGTCAAGATAGACTGTGTGAACCACCTTACCCTCATCTACAGCTTTGGTGACTGCCTCAAAGAAGTCGTTCAGGTTCAGGAGGCATGATCTGCCTTTCACCAACTCGAACTGGGTGGGGTCCAGAGTTTGGAGGTTACCAATGATGTGAGAGTGTTCAATCTCGCCGTTTGTTCTTACACCTGGGTTCGGAGCCGATCCTCGGCTCCGTGTCAGCCGCTTGGCAAAGCTCTGCATCGAGAAGAAGCTCGAGACCAACTTATCTCCCACAATCCCCCTCTGCCTTTACCTCAGATCTAGTTTGCCGCTGAAACGTTCGCATCATTTTTGATGAGCTCGGACCACCTCAAAGCTAAGATTGTTTTTATCTAATATTTTTTTTTGGATAAATTTTCTCTTCTTCCTTACTTAAAGTATGTTGTGTGTGTGTGTGTGTGTGTAGTGTGTCGAGGGTTTCTCGAGTACGTATATAAATTTTATATACTTATTTAAAGTTAGTTCCCTCGGGGCCTACCCCACCCTTTAACTTTATACTCAGGATTTGACTTTAACTACCGGATTTGACTTTTATTACTGGATTTGACATTATTACTGGCTATTACACTGTTTAACTTTTTGGATTTGACTGTACTGTTAACATGTCTGAAAAAGCTAAATCAGGCTTCAAACGGTGCCAATGTGGACAGAAAATGTCTGTCACAGATAATCATAGTTCCTGCGTCTACTGTCTTGGCCTTCTCCATCTGCAAGAAGACTGCTCCATCTGTCATTCGTTCAGTGGAAGGGTCATGACAGATAGGCGCAGGAAACTTATGGATAGAGGCCTTTTGAAGCCTGCATTCCAAGAGGCTCTGGATGCATCGGACCAGACATCTAAATCCTCGAAGGAGTCGAAGACGTCGGAGCCCATTTTATCGGCTCTGAGCTCTTCATTTAAAGTTCGCTCACCGGTTCCACAGACCTCGGGGCCGAGTGTTGAACTTTTGTCAGTTACCGAGCCTCGAGTCTTGGAACCGGTGACGGAGCTTCCTCCTCCTGTACTTTTGAGGTTGGCTCCGTCTTCGATTCCTTCGATGCGTTCTTCTAGGCCTCTCTCCGACACCGATGTAGACCGCGTGGTGCAGAAATTGATGGAGAATACGGCCTTGTCCAAACTCATCTCTGTCTCCTCCTAGTTGGTGTCGAGACTCAAAGGCCTTCCCTTATCTCCATCTGTTCCTCCTCCGAGGCCTATCCAGTCTTCGGAGCCGGGAGAGGCTGATCTGATGATTGTGGAGCCCTCGGTGCCGGAACCGTCTTTTTCTCGGTCGGCACCGTTCACCTCGACTCCGACGGACCCAGTACCGGAGTCGTGGAGCCGAAGATCCATCCTTGGATCGGGGACCGAGAGTCGGACCGACGTTTCGGTTCCAACTCTCCCTCTCGGAGCCTCGGCTCGGATCAACTTGGCTCCGTCCTCGGGGTCGATGCCATCGGTTCCTGTCTCGGGGATTCCTCAGTTTTCTTCGAAACCGAGGGATACCTCGACTCGGGACCCGGGGGCCTTCGACCTCATGAGGAAGGTGTTGTCGACTCAGACAACCACTTCAGCAGAAACAGCTTCTCCTTCCCATAAGGGTCCGTCATCCTCCTCTGCACCCACGGTTACATCTAAGCGTCGAGCACCAGTGTCTCAGCCACCCCCAGAGGGTGCCCCCTCTTCCTCGGAGGCTTCATCGGATGCTCCCCCCGAAGAAGTTCCGAGGAAAAGATTGTGTAAGAGGTGACACTTGGATTATCCACAAGAATCCTTGACATTGGACACTGACTTAGATGAGTCAGAAGAGTCCCCAAAATCACCCTCAGAGGATGTCTCCTTTTCTGACATCCTGGAGATCCTAAAACAGAGAGGTGATTGGCAAGCCCTACCCCCTTCTGAGGATGAGTCAGTCTTGCTGAAGGCATTCGGTGCTCGCCCTTCCTCCTCCTGGGTCACTCCGCCCTTCGATGAGTTGATGGAATTGATTGCTCGAAGGGCATGGGAGACACCTGACATGGTGGAGCCAGTCCCTAGAAAGCCTAATAAATATATTACTGCCCCACAAGACAAGGCTTATCTCACAAAGGGAGTTCCAGTGGATGCTATGGTGGTGGCAGCGCCACGAAAAGGAGATGTCTGAATCCTCCTCATCTGTCCATCCGCCTAACAGAGATTCTAGGACTATGGACAGGTATGGGAAGCGCATTTTTAGTTCAGCGGCTTTTTCCATGCGATCCCTGAACTATTTGACCCATTTCACATGGTTACAGAGGGATCTAATCAAAGAGTTGGGAGATACCCTCCAGGGTACTACAGATGCTGCTGTCTCGGAGAAAGTTACAGCGCAACTCAATACCCTTACATCTATTGCGAACTCGTCCATGAGGCTGATCTCATACGCAGCCGAAGGATCGAGTAGGGCTGACTCCAGCGATTGCTCTTCGTAGACAATCCTGGATGCGCTTATGTTCCTTTGCGGAAGCCTTCAAGTCTTCCTTTACTAACGCCCCATTTGATGGTGCCACTCTCTTTGGCCCAAAAGTAAAGGAGACCCTTACCCGGTGTGAGCAAGAGGGAAAGACTCTGTCTGCTGTGGGAGTCCGTTTTTCCATCCCATCCAGACCGTACCCCAAAGGGCAACGTGGTGGAAAAATGTGGTTTCAAAAACCCCAAGGCTCTTTCCCAGGCACACAGGGTGATGCCCCCTCTAGAGGCAGAGGAGGGGGAAGAGGTGGAAGACGTCACCCTGGCGGCAGAGGGGTCCATAAAACCAAGGTGACAGGGATACACTCCCCGGGAAACCTTTCCAGCACTCCTGAGAGGAGGCCCGACTGTCCTGCTCTGGAGGCAGTCGGGGGTCGCTTAGCTTTATACCCTCAGGCCTGGCAAAGTCTTACATCAGACAATTGGGTAAAAGCATTGTTACCAGAGGTTACAGAATTCCTTTCCTATTGCCCCCAATTCCACAGAAAAGACTCCCAGATGTACCGCCCCATCTGCGAGGCCCTGCAGCTATAGAAATTTCAAAGCTGTTAGAAAAAAGAGTCATCCAACCAGTCCCAGCGGACCAAAGAGGATTCAGAACTTACTCAAGGTTCTTTTTAGTTCCAAAAAAGACAGGGGACTGGAGGCCAATTCTGGACCTAAGCAAACTCAATACCTTCATCAAGAAAGAAAAGTTCCGGATGGTCACGCTTCAATCGATCCTTCCATTCTTACAGAAGGACGACTGGATGTGCTCAATAGATCTAAAGGACGCATACTACCACATCAAAATGGCCAGGGCATCCAGGGATCATTTGCGCTTCCGGCTGGGAGCCAGTCACTTTCAGTTTCGAGCCCTGCCCTTTGGTCTGACCTCAGCCCCCAGGGTTTTCACCAAATGTATGACAGTGGTAGCGTCTCACTTGAGACGCCTGGGATTCCAGGTGTTTCCGTATCTGGACGACTGGCTCCTTTCTGCCACCACCGAGCGTCGACTGATTCAGGCCAGGGATTACACACTACAACTCTGTGTTCATCTCGAATTTCCGTAAATTTGAAAAATCTTTATTACAGCCATCACAGCATATCTCATTCATAGGAGCAGAATTGGATACGCGTTGCTTAATCCTAAGGCTTCCTCCAGAAAGAATAGCCTCCCTACAAAACCATATATCTCTTCTCCTAATATCCAAAAAATCCCCAGCAAAACTGGTTCTGAAGGTTTTGGGTCTCATGGCAGCTTCCCTCATTGCGATACCCTTGGGAAGACTGCACATGAGAGTTCTTCAATGGCTACTGTTTGCACAATGGTCATTCCAACAGTTACCCCTGACACACGAAATTCACATCACGAACATCTGCAAATCGCACCTGTCTTGGTGGCTTCAGACTTGCAATCTCTCCAGCGGAAGACCATTTGTGCTACCCACGCCGACAGCTACTGTGACCACGGACGCTTCCCTGATAGGGTGGGGGGGCATCTTTCAGGGACAGACAGTCCAAGGTGAATGGACCAAATTGGAGTACAATCTGCACATCAATGTTCTAGAGATGAGGGCAGTGTTTCTAGCGTTGCAACACTTTTCTCCCCTTCTTCCTCTAGGGACCATTGCAGTTCAGTCGGACAGTATGTCCGTAGTCTGGTACATAAACAAGGGGGAACCAAGTCTTATCAACTATGCAGAGAGGCTATGAGAATCTGGCAATGGGCAGAGTCCACGGGTCGCTTTCTGATAGCAACGCACATCCCGGGGTTATCCAACATCATAGCGGACAGGTTGAGCAGAGCCATCCTGTTACCTCACGAGTGGTCCCTCAAACAATCAATTGCGAAGGAAATTTTTCGCAAGTGGGGCCAGCCTTGCTGTGATCTGTTTGCGTCTCCAATGAATGCCAAATGCAGAAGCTATTTTGCCCTATTACCCCCTCCAGGGGAAGTCCCCAGGGACGCTCTGGTTCGCGATTGGCCCCCGGGTCTCCTGTACGCTTTTCCTCCTATTCCCCTGATTGCAAAATTTCTACAGAAAGCCAACAACCTGCAAAGGACAATAATCCTCATTGCCTCATTCTGGCCTCGTCAAATTTGGTTTCCCTTTCTTCTAGCACACCGAATTCGGGAACCCTGGATCCTGGACCTGGAGCCGGATCTGCTGACCCACTCGTCAGGGGCTCCCCACCCGTCGCTACTCTCCCTCAGACTAGCAGCTTGGCTGCTCCACTTCCCTTCTTAGCCAGGTCTGATCTTCTTTCCCCTGCAGTTCAAAATATTCTGGTGGCTTCTCATAAAGCTTCCACTACAAAGATTTACACTAGTAAATGGAAGCGTTTTGTACACTGGGCAACTACACAACAATTGGATCCCGTAATAGCCCCTCTTAACAGAGTCTTGGAGTTTTTAGCCGAACTGTTCCACCAAGGAGCTTCTCCTGCCACTTTGAGAGTGCAATTGGCTGCCATTTCAAACTTTCATGTGGGAGAAAATGGGGCTCCTATTATGGCTCATAGACTTTGTAAGGCCTTTCTAAAAGGATCTTTCCATATTAGGCCACCAGTTAGAATTCCTACATCACCTTGGAATTTGAACCTTCTATTATCACAGCTAATGCTACCACCCTTTGAACCAGCCTCCTCCTGTTCTTTGAAGTTTTTGTCATGGAAACCCTTTTTCTGGTAGCTATCACATCGGCCAGATGGGTATCGGAACTTCAAGCTCTTTCCGTTAAACACCCATATTTGATCTTTCACCCTGATAGAGTATCTCTTCGCACTAATCCATCCTTTGTTCCCAAAGTTTGCTCCGTTAATAATATTAATCAGTCCATTGAGCTCCCCACTTTTTTCAAGAACCATTCCAATAAGTTGGAATATATGATGTTATGTGATCCTATCTCGCCTACATTCTGTACTGATGGGTTCGGAGCCGATCCCTCGACTCCGACTCGGCACGCTATGCTATAGAGCGAGGCCTCTTATTGGCTGAGCTATTTCTTATCCCAGGATGCACCACCACTAATCCCCCAGATCTCGTTTGCCGCTTACAAGCTAAGACGTGGTCTCAACTTGGCTGGGCTAAGTACTAATTTATTTAGACTTTTCCTGTCAGGAATTTCCTAGTTTTCAACCCAAAAGCTGTTTTAACAGCTATTTTTGTGATACGTGTGTGTTTTTGCTGATTCTGTTGAGAAAGTTGTTATATTTTGTTAAGGGAAGGTTTCCGTTTTAGTTAGAGGGGCCTTCCCCTTTTGCTATTCTAGCATTATTTGTAGTGTTTATTAGTGGGTCAAGTACCCGTTTTAGTTAGAGGGTATTGACCCTCTCTTTCTGTGTTTTTTTCTTGTGCACTTGTTTGTGTAAAAAAAAAAAAAAAAAACTTTATATTGTGAACTTCTAACCTAATTTTTTCGTGTTATTTAGATAACTGTGTTGTTTTCTAAGTCATGTCCAAAGAACATAAACCCTCCGGGTTTAAAAAATGCACGAGGTGTGGTTTTAAGATGTCCATAACGGACGACCACTCCTCCTGCGTTTACTGTTTAGGCGCCAAGCACCTACAAGAATCATGTAGCGTGTGTCACGCCTTCTCATCTAGAGTCCTCCAGGAGAGGAAAAACAAATTAATCCTTAAGGGATTAATCAAGCCATCCTTCGAGGAGGCTTTATCTTCGTCTCCCTCTCCTTCAAAAAAGAAGAAAGCGTCGGCTCCAAGTCTGTCGAAACCGACTGCCAAAAAACCTAGGCAGACTTCTCCATCGGCTCCACGGACTTCGGAGGTCGGAACGGTCTGCCTCGATGCCTCCAGCCTCGACCCCTCTGGTTTCGGAGCCGAGGACTGGGGCATCGAGAGGCGGGTCACCTTCATCGGCTCCACTGCTATTGGAGCCGATGAGGGTTACCGGTTCAGACTCTTCCCCTTCGGAGCCGAAGTCCTTATCGGCACCGAGGGAAATTGCCTTGAGATCTCCCTCGGAGCCGATAGTGGTAGAATCCATTCGGAGCCGGTCCCCTAGTCCTTTGGAGCTGATGGAGAAATCGGTTCGGACCTGATCGGTATCCTCCAGATCATCCAAGATGTCTGATTCGGACATCGATAGGGTGCTCCTAAGACTCTTCCAGTCTCCGGTGTTCCAAAAGCTAGTTTCGGCTCCAGCCCATTCGGCTTCGGAGCCGATGGTCCACCTCCCTACTATGGTTCCTCCTCCAACAGCCTCGGCACCGTTGGAGCCGGTGCTGGTGGAACCGGTGGAGGTTTTAGGGTCGGGCCCGACCCTTACTCCATCTCCGGCTCTTGGGTCGGAGTTCAGTACACGGACTTCTTCCGTCGGCCCTGGGGGGGATGCTTCAGGATTGATGTTTTCGGTCCCAAGTCTCCCTCTTGGTGCGTCGGCGGCGGGAGTGCCGTCCACTGTAGTGGCCACGGAGGTGGGACCCTCCCAGGATTCTGGTGGTCCCGCCTTCAGGGCTATGAGGAGTGCATTAGCCAAATCTTCTTTGGCTACCTCCACAGTCTCCCCAGCTCCTTCCCTGCATACCGAGACTGGGTCTTTGGCAGTCCCCCCTGTCCTTAGACAGCGGAGCCTCGGGGCCTGTGGTTACCCCCACTGGGGTTTTCCCCCCCTCCTGGAGGTCCTTCTGAAGCCTCTTCGGAAGAACCCCCCCCAGGAAAAGATCGTGCAAGAGGAAGCACGTTGACTCCCCTGATGAGTCTCTTACATCAGACACTGATCTCGATGATGCAAAGGGGTCCCCTAAGTCGTCCTCGGATGATGTCTCCTTTGCAGACATCCTGGAAGCCCTTAAACAACGAGGCGGCTGGCAGTCCAAACCTCCTTCTGCTGATGAGTCGGTGTTCCTTAAGGCCTTTGGGGCTCAGCCCTCCGCCTCCTGGGTGTCTCCGCCCTTCGACGAGCTCTTGGATTTGATCTGTCGAAGGGCATGGGAACACCCAGACTCTGTGGAACCGGTGCCTGCTCGTCCGAATAAGTTCCTCTCGGCACCCCCTGAAAAAGAGTTTCTAACTAAAGGTGTGGCTGTAGATGCTTTGGTGGTGGCATCTGCTACCCAGCAAGATGTAGCAGAGGCTTCGACGTCCATCCATCCTCCTAATAAGGAGTCTAGGAGCATGGATCGCACGAAAGCGCACCCTAAGTTCAGCTGCCTTTACATTAAGGTCCTTGAACTACCTTACGACTTTACTAGATTTCAGAGGGATCTGATTAAAGAACTATCCGATACCCTCTTGGGTAACCTGCCTGAGGAGCTGGCCCAGATGGTTGGCTCTCAGCTGGCTACATTGTCGTCCATTTCAAACTCGTCCATGAGGCTCATTTCTTATGCGGCCGAAGGGGCGAGTAGAGCAGCGGGTACAGGCATTGCTCTACGGAGACAAGCCTGGCTCCGCCTGTGTCATTTCGTGGAGGCCTTTAAGTCTTCCTTTGCTGACGCCCCCTTTGATGGGTCCTCCCTGTTTGGACCCAAGGTAAAGGACACACTGACCCGCTGCGAACAGGAGGGTAAGACTCTGACTGCCGTAGGGGCATGATTTTCCACTCCCTTTCGGCCTTATCCCAAGGCTAAAAGAGGAGGGAAAATGTGGTTCCGTAGAACTCAGAAGCCTTACCCCTCTCAGCAGGAGGATCCCCCTTCCAGAGGCAGGGGAGGGGGAAATTCTTCCGGAAGACGCCGTCCCAGAGGCGGCAGAGGCCCTCGCAACACTGGAGACCGTGAGTCCTTTCGTGGCTCTTCAGCTTTTCACAGTCCCTGAGGGATTGCCCGACTGTGCAGCTCCGGAGCCAGTCGGGGGTCGTTTCTCGAAGCACCTAAAAGCCTGGGAAGGTATCACTCAGGACCGGTGGGTGCTTTGAATTATCGCCGGAGGTTACACCATCCCTTTCTCTCATTCTCCACCTCAGTCCAGAAAAATCTCGGACCCGCCACCCAGTCAACAGGATACTGCAGCCTCAGAAGTTTCAAAGCTGCTGCAAAAAGGAGTCATCCAACCGGTCCCCGCAGACCAGATCGGATTAGGGACTTACTCAAGATTCTTTTTGGTGCCAAAAAAGACCGGGGACTTGAGGCCCATTTTGGACCTCAGCATTCTAAACCGTTCAGTCAGAAAGTCCAAGTTCCGAATGGTCACCCTACAAACCATTCTCCCATTGCTTGAGAGAGGTGTTTGGATGTGCTCCATAGATCTCAAGGACACTTATTACCATATCATGGTACATCAAG
Organism: Protopterus annectens; assembly: GCF_019279795.1. NCBI lineage: Eukaryota > Metazoa > Chordata > Ceratodontiformes > Protopteridae > Protopterus > Protopterus annectens. The sequence goes on from NC_056729.1 coordinate 1,630,501,963, forward strand.
CGTCCAGGAGACGTCTGCGCTTCAGCCTAGGAGGCAGTCATTTTCAGTTCCGCACGCTGCCCTTTGGTCTCACCACAGCCCCCAGGGTGTTCACCAAGTGCTTGGCAGTCGTGACTGCTCACCTGAGAAGTCTAGGATTCCAGGTGTTTCCGTATCTAGACGACTGGCTCCTAACTGCCACCTCCAAGCATCTACTATTGCGGAGCCTACAAGCCACTATATCACTGGGCAGTTCCCTTGGAATCACCTTCAATTGGCCAAAGTCTGTGTTGCTGCCATCTCAACGAATAAGATTCATAGGGGTAGAGATAGACTCAAACCGAATGCGGGTCTATCTACCTACAGACAGAATACAAACCATACAGACTCAAGTTCGAGCCTTACTTCCCAGATCCAAAGCCCCAGCCAGAATGGTCCTGCAGCTATTGGGATCCATGTCCACCATGGTTCTTCTAGTCCCCTTGGCAAGGTTGCACATGAGAATTCTCCAGTGGCTTCTTTCAGCTCAGTGGTCCTTTCAGGAACTCCCTCTCAGTCACCTCATATGGATCACGGAAACATGCAAACGGGACCTTCGCTGGTGGCTAGTGCCCTCCAATTTGGATCAGGGATGACCCTTTGTTCCACCTCCTCCTGCGGCCACTTTGACCACGGACGCCTCCCAGATGGGGTGGGGGGGGCATTCCCTGGGCAGGTCAGTCCAAGGCAAATGGCACCCAGAAGAGACCCTACTTCATATCAACATCCTAGAAATGAGGGCGGTGCTTCTGTCCCTTCAAGCCCTTCACGATTACCTCCCTCAGGGCGTAATTGCCGTTCACTCAGACAACATGTCAGTTGTCTGGTACCTGAACAAACAGGGAGGGACCAGATCCTATCCTCTTTGCAGAGAGGCCATGAGAGTCTGGGAATGGGCAGTCTCGACCAAACGCTTTCTAGTGGCTACTCATATCCCGGGCAAGTCCAATGTGATAGCCGACAGACTGAGCAGAACCATCCTCTCTCCTCACGAATGGTCTCTGAACATGACAGTTGCAAGTCAGATTTTCAGCAAATGGGGAGTTCCGTGTTGCGACCTCTTCACAACTCCACTAAATGCGAAGTGCAAAGAATTCTTCTCTCTAACCCCGGCTTCAGGGAAGAGCCCCATGGACGCACTAGCCCGTCCTTGGCCCACCGGCTTGCTTTATGCCTTCCCTCCAGTTCCTCTCCTTCCCAGGGTGATCCAAAAGGCATCTCTCTTGGGGAGCAAAATGATCTTAGTTGCTCCTTACTGGCCTCGTCAAGTATGGTTTCCCTATCTTCGGAAATATGCTCTGGAAGGTCCATGGTTCCTGGATCAGATCCCAGACCTTTTGGTTCATCAGTCGGGACTATTCCACCAGTCCCTGCACACCTTAAAATTGACGGCTTGGCTCCTCCTCTTCCGACTATAGTCAGGAGTCATACATTGGATCTAGAGGTTGTACACATATTATCTTCGGCCCATAAGTCTGCTACAAAGAAACTGTATTCTAGCAAATGGAAAAGATTTGCTATTTGGGCTCAACTCCGGACCTGGACCCCATCTCTATTCCGTGGCAGAAGTACTAAAATTTTAACTTCTCTTTTCAATCAAGGCTCTTCAGTCTCTACCATCAAGGTCCAATTGGCAGCGATTTCCAATTTTCACGAATCCATAAACCCACCTTTAATGAGCAACAGATTGTGTAAGACCTTCTTGAAAGGTGCTGCTCTGTTAAGACCTCCGATTTCTCATCCTGCACCTCCATGGGATCTCGATGTGGTGTTACGCGCCTTAACTTCCTCCCCTTTGAACCGGCGGCTACATGTGATCTAAAGTTTCTATCATGGAAGACTGCTTTTCTGGTGGCGATTACTTCTGCCAGAAGAGTTTCAGAGCTTCAAGCTTTGTCAGTAAAACCCTCGTACTTGGTTTTTCACAAAGACAGAGTATCTCTCAGGCCAAATCCTTCCTTTGTCCCTAAAGTTTGTTCCAGTTTCTGCTTACAACAATCGTTAGAACTTCCAGCCTTTTTCCAAAATATTCTAACAAAGCGGAATTCATATTCCACACACTAGATGTCCACAGGCAGTTGCGTTTTTATTTAGACAGGACCAAACAAACAAGGAAAACAGATCAGTTGTTTGTATCCTTTGCAGACAATAAATTGGGCAAAGCTGTCACAAAGGTCACTATTGCCAAATGGATCAGGGACTGTATTACTCAAGCTTATTCTTATTCTAACAAAGAGCTTACCACCTCTGTCAAAGCTCATTCTACAAGGGCTATGGCTACTTGATAGCATTTCATTCTAAGCTTGCCATTAGTGACATTTGTGCTGCAGCTACATGGTCTTCCCCGCACACTTTCATTTCCCACTACAAATTGGATGTGGCATCTAGAGGACAAGCTTCATTTGGTTCCACAGTGCTCAGGAGTGTTTTCCAATGAGCCACCCAGGATTTAGGTGCTAGGGACGCTGTCCCATCAGTACAGAATGTAGGCGAGATAGGATCACATAACATCTTTTAGTTATGTACTTACCATAACTTTAGATGTTTGGGATCCATCTCGCCTACATTCCTAATAACCCACCCTCCTTCCCCCTTCCTTGGAGATCAGAGGATATTAGAAGGTCCGAATCCTGTTGTGTCATCTTGAAACATCTAACAATGTTATATAAACAAGTTGTGCATGAATGCGGCAAACAAGATCTGGGGGATTAGTGGTGGTGCATCCTGGGATAAGAAATAGCTCAGCCAATAAGAGGCCTCGCTCTATAGCATAGCGTGCCGAGTCGGAGCCAAGGGATCGGCTCCGAGCCCATCAGTACAGAATGTAGGCGAGATGGATCCCAAACATCTAAAGTTATGGTAAGTACATAACTAAAAGTTACACAAGTTAGATGTTCATAGACAACTCAGGTTTTACTTGGATAGAACAAAGGATCACAGAAAAACAGACCAGCTCTTTATAGCCTTTGCAGACAGCAGAAAGGGCATGGCAGTTACGAAACAAACCCTTTCCAAATGGCTTTCTGATTGTATTATTTTTGTTTATACTGCCTCTGAGCAGAATTTACCTGTCAAGCCCAAAGGGCATTCTACAAGATCAATATCTACATCCCTGGCTCATGCAGCCCGCCTTCCGTTGGACACTATTTGTGCGGCTGCCACTTGGTCTAAACCACATACATTCATTACTCATTACAAAGTAGATAGGATTTCCAGGGACAGGGCAACCTTTGGTTCCACTGTGCCCAGGAACGTTCTCCCGTGAGTTCCTCAGGAACATGGAGCTAGGGACGCTACCCAGATGTAAGAACAAACGGCGAGATTGAACACTCTCACATATAGAAGTTATGTCCTTACCATAACTTTCCATGTGGAGTGTTCATCTCGCCTTTGTTCTTACATTCCCACCCTCCCACCCTCAGTAAGAACGTCCAGTTTAGGTGTCTGGTTTGGTTCTCCTGCTTCTGCCTTTGTTCAGTTGTTGTGGCTGTGTTTCAGCTATGTTTTTGCATGAATGTGTTATATTCTCTTCCTTTGACTTCTGGTTTGCTTGCAAACTAGATCTGAGGTAAAGGCAGAGGGGGATTGTGGGAGATAGGTTGGTCTCGAGCTTCTTCTCGATGCAGAGCTTTGCCAAGCGGCCGACACGGAGCCGAGGATCGGCTCCGAACCCAGGTGTAAGAACAAAGGCGAGATGAACACTCCACATGGAACGTTATGGTAAGGACATAACTTCTATTTTTTGTTTATGAGTTCCATGTTTACAGACCAGGCTCATCAGGCTAATAGGGTGATAGTTGCTGGGATCAATGGTGGCTCCCCCCTTGTGGAGAGGGATAACTGTTGCTGTGCGCCATTCAGTGGGCACAAAGCCTGATGTGAGACTATGCTTGAACATGGTGCTTAGGTGGGCAGCCAGTTTGTTCTGAAGTTCATGTAAAACACAGCCTGGGATGTTGTCCAGTCCCATGGATGCTGTGCTTTTGGCTTTAGAGAGTGCAGCTTTTACCTGCATAGTTGCGATTACAGGGACTCTGCATTCTTCCTGTATTGCTTTGGGCCCTTTACGGGCTGAGAGGAGGGTAAAGTTAGCACTGAACCTATCTGCCAGGACGTTGGCAATATCAGTTGGTTCTGTAATTTTCATGCTGTTGTGCTGGAACTTAGAGCAGATCTGGGTGTTGCCATTGAGATTCTTAAGATAGCTATAGAATGCTTTGTGGTTGTCCCTAGGATTAGTGGTGATTTTGTTTTCATAGCTAGCTTTGGAGGATCTTATAAGGGATCTCAGCTTCTTACTGAGGCTGACCAGGGAACTCCTCCACTCATGGGATTTTACTCTCTTTTGCAACAGTTTCTTCCTTCTGTTGTAGAGTTTGTTTATGGCAGGGAACCACCAGATTGGATTCCTTTTTTTGGAGGATAGTGTCTTGGTTCTGTTTAGGATAGCACAATCCATGCACTTGTGTAAGTGCTTATAGAGTGCATCTGTGTAGGATTCAGCAGTCGTGACTGTATTGTCCATCTGCATGGGTGTCATGAAGTTCACCACTTCTGTCTTAAGAAGCATGAAGTTGGCTTTGGAGAAATTTTTTTACCGTGATTTCCTTAATGGGGAGTGGGGGCAGGATGTGGATATCTAGGGTGATTAGTTTATAGTCGGATCTGACCAACGAGGAGCTGACTTCAGGTGTGGAAAACCGGTCACTCATGTTGGTAATGACTAGGTCTAGGATATTGTTGCCCCTGGTGGGGCTGTGGATAAGTTGATCCAGGGCATTGGAATTTAAGAATTCCAGAAAGCGTTGAGAGAAGGAGTTGGTACATGAGTAGTTTTCCCAGTTAATGGTGAGGTAGTTGAAATCGCCCATTATTAGGGTGTTTGGTTGAACCCTAATATTTTCCAGTATATCAAGAAAAGAGGAGTGGGAATCCTGGGGCATGGTGGGGGATCTGTAGCAAGCTACAATTTGGATTGCAGTTTTGCCCAGAGTTAGTTGCACTTGGATAAACTCCCCCTAAATTCCCCTAGTGATGTGAACATCCTCCAAGAGGGCCTTACCCAAACTAATGACTGGTGTCGGAAACATGGCCTCAAACTCAATGCCAGGAAATGCATCATTATCCCTTTTAGGGAAAATGGTGTTCCCACTAATTATCACATTCATAACAACATGTTAAGCATGCAGTCAGTTGTGAGGGACTCTAGCACCCAGGTTGATAGCAATCTGACTTTTTTAGCTATGTCCGCAACCTCAAAGGCAATATCAAATTGTGTGCAGAGCTCATTGTCAATGGAGCCACCTATACTGAGCCAGAAGATATAGCAAACCTCCTGGCTGAAAAATTCAGCTCCAACTTTACCCCTCTCTCCCTCTCAACTTTCCCTCAAGAAATATCATCAAATATAACTCCCCCTACGATCACTAGGGAACAGGTCCTTAATGCTCTAAGACCAAGAGCACTGCATCAATGGGCCCAGACAATATCCCAGGATGCCTTCTAAATAGCATGAAACATGAACTATCAGGGCTTCTGGAATTACTATTTAATTGTAGTCTTCAAACAGAGTTCGTGCCTCATGAATGGAGAAAGGCAACAGTCATCCCTCTGCATAAAGGCGGGCCATCTGCACACCATAGAAACTACAGACCCATAAATCTCACTAGTCTTATATGTAAAGCTGTGGAAAGAATTATCATGGGATATGATCAATAGAGATATAATAAACCTCCAGACACTGAACCCAACCTAGTTTTGCTTTGTCAAGGGAAGATCTTGGCTACTCAACCTGGTGGACATCTTCAAGAAGGTCACCAAAGCAGTGGATGAGGGCAAAATCATTCACACTGCCTATCTTGACCTGGTCAAGGCATTTGACACAATATCCCACTCGGATATTGTTGACAAATTCAGTAGGTTAGGTACAAACCCATATGTCACTTGGTGGATACCCAACTGGCTCACAGACAGGACCCAGGAAGCTAGAACTGGGGAGTCCACCTCTACAAAGAAGCCAGTCACAAGTGGAGTCCCTCAGGGATCAGTCCTTGGACCTCTCCTTTTTGGCAACTACTTCTCAGAAGTCAAGACCAATGTCAGTGGTCTTTGGCGGACTAAATTTGCAGATGATTGCAAATTAGGAGCTGTCATTGAATTTCACACTGACACAAATGTTCTCCAGGAGGGGCTGACACAGACAAACAACTAATGTCAGAGCAATACACTAAAACTCAATGCCAAGAAATGCATAATAGTATCCTTTGGGAAGTCATCCATCCCTGGTAATTAACATATAGATAACACACTCCTTAGAGTTGACCCAGTAGTCAGCGACTTAGGGACACACGTAGATAGTAATCTAGCCCTTGACCATCACGTGTCTACAGTTGTGAGGAAATCATTCTATGTTGGGCAACTTATAAACAAAGGTATGGCATCTAAGTCCAAGGAAGTCATTGTTCCACTGTATTCGGCATTCATCAGACCTATCATTGAGTACAATTCCCTCTTTGGTATGTACATAACCAGGCGTATCCAACAATTGGAATGTCCACAGAGGTTCCTCACTAAAAGAATACTGGGTGTATGTAATATGTTCTATGCAGACTGCCTCAAGTCCATATCCCTGTATTCTGTCTCCTACAGGCTTTTGAGGGGAGATCTATGCCTGGCATACAGGGCATTATCAGACTTCACTCGGGTGGACCTCCTGCATATCCACGAAGCAAACAGCACCAGAATTACCCATTCTAATGGCTTAAACCTTGTCTGTGATATAAATAGGACCTGCTGAAGAGATAGGTATGTATCCCAGAGACTACCCCATCTGTGGAACAGGCTCCCCATCCTTGTGAAGCAGAGTTTCTCCCTAACCCAATTCAAGTGCAACTTGGACAATTGGAGGGAAACCAGAAATTCATCCCTGGTTTGGCACCTATGTCTCTAATGGACAGAGGTATCCTGTAAATGGTTCACCTCCCAGGCCCATGCTTACACTTTTCAAGGGTATCAGAACCATATCTCGCAACCTCTTAGAGCAAAAAATCTGGACCAAGCCTAAAATGATGGGGTGACAAATAGGGACAGATTTTAAATATTGCTCTTACAAACTTAGAAAGTTAATAGAATAGTACGTTTTGCATTAGCATGAATTTTCAGGAGATGTGAAGTCTTAAATTCAAATGTTTATCATTATTTCCCAACTCCAAATCTTGGCTATTTGCCAGAAAGGAACAAATATTAGGAGGAGCACACCGAAAATATTAGGTAGAAATCTGGACATTCTGTGAAAACCTGTACAGCTGAGAGGTATGATTAGAACTTGTCAGAGATTTTGGATGGATGGGTAGGCCTAAAAAGGCCCTTGTGGCCATTAGCCTAGTAAACACCTATGAACCTATGACTACCACATTGTGTCGATTGTGCAGAAGGCTTTCTGCATGGCCCACCTTATAAGTAAGGGTATTTCATCCAGGAACAAGGAAGTCATAACATCCCTGTACTCCTTCCTTATCAGACCCATTATCGAGTACAGTTCCCCCTCTGGAATGTACCTTGCTAAGCACATGCAGCAGCTGGAGAGACCACAGAGGTTCCTGACCATGAAAATCCAAGGTCTCAAACACCTATCCTGTACAAATAGGCTAAAAGCCCTGTCCCTCTACTCAGTCTCGTACAGACTACTCAGAGGTGGCCTGTGTCTGGCATACAAGGCCCTCCCAGACCCAGACCTGATGGAGTTGCTACATATCCATAAGTCAGACTCCATTTCTGCAACCCACATGCAAGGCCTCAACCTGGTCTGTGATGTTAATAGAACTTAGTGGGATAGATTTGTGTCCCAAAGACTCCCCCATTTGTGGAATAGACTCCCTCTCCATGTCAAGCAGAGTACCTCACTAGTCCTCTTTAAGAGGAACCTCGATGACTGGATGGGAAACAGAAAATACACCCCTGGGATCCTACCTGTGTCCATGCTGGACAGGAAAACAGGTGCTGCCTTTGTGGGAACATGGGTGAAATTCTTGGCTAAGCTTATAAGGGCCTCCAGGGCAATAGCCTAGTATTGTCCCATGAATCTATAAACCTATGAACAAAGGGGTCGTTGGTCCCCTGATAACCCTTCCCAAGAGTAATCAGTGTTTCTGGAGGCCTTTGGGTCTACCCATCTATCTCCAGTGTGACTCTGCCCACAAATGACCTTATAGATTTAATCTGCCAATGGATTTGGAAGGAACCAGATGCAGTTGAGCCTATTCCTAAGAGACCAGACAAGATATTTTCACCACCTAAAGATAGAACACAGTGGAGTAAAGGAATACCTGTTGATGCCATGGTTATAGTGGCGGCCAGTAGAAAGGAACTGGCAGAGCAAAGTTCTTCTGTCTGACCCTCTCCAACAAGGAGTCTAGGGTGCTGGACAGATTTGGGAAGCATATCTGTGCTTAAGCACCCTTTGCTCTTAGGTTGCTGAATTATTTGGCACATTTCATTAGGCTTCAAAGAGATTTGATCAAGGAGCTTTCCAAATCTCTTTGTAGGACCATGTCCTCCATGGAAGAGGGTACTATTTCCTCGCAGTTGTCTACCCTTCAGTCTATTTCAAATTTGTCAGTGAAGCTTATCTCTCATGCTTCTGAAGGTACCTCACAAGTGCCGGGTTCAGACATTTCCATTAGGAGACATGTCTGCATGCACTTATGGGATTCAGTGGAACCTTTCAAATCTTCTTTTTGTCAGTGCACCCTTTGACAAAACCATATTGTTTGGCCCCAAAGTGAAGGACACACTGTAGGTGTGAACAAGAAGTAAAAGTCCTGTCTGCAGTGGGCATACATTTTTCATCTCCTCAATGGTGTTTTTCCAGAAATCAATTCAGTGGTAGAACAAATGTGATTTGAGAAATCCCAGGGTCCCTTTCAAGATCCACATGGAGATAATACTCTCAGCAGCAGAGGGGAGAATTCAAATGGAAGATGCTGTCCCTGTGGCATGGATGGTCCACATAATCAGGGTTCTAGAGATTCCTTCTCTGACAGATCCTGTTAGTGCTCCTGAAACCAGAGAGCCTGGTTAGAAATCACAAAAGATTCATGGGTGCAGAAGATAATATCCAGAGGTTATATCATACCATTTTCCCATCCCCTCCATCAGTTTCCAAGAGAATCCCAGATTGCCCACCCAGTCAGAGGGAAGCAGCAGCACTAGAAGTAAACAAGCTGCTAGAAAAAGAGTCATCTAAGAGGTCCCCAAGACCGGTGAGCATTTGCAACTTAAGATTTTATTTCAGTGTCAAAAAAAGACAGGGGACTGGAGACTGATCTTGGATCTCAGCCAACTAAATCAATCAGTTCAGCATACAAAGTTCTGGATGGTCATGGTTCAGTTTATGCTGCCATTTCTGCACAAGGATGACTGGATGTGCTTAATAAATCTTCAGGTTGCATACTATCACATCAAGTTGAACAGACAATCCAGGCGATATCTATGCTTCCAGGTGGGAGCCAGTCATTACCAATTTAGAGCACTGCCATTTGGTCTCACTACAGCCCCCAGGGTATATATCTAATGTATGGCAGTAGTTGCAGCTCATCTGAGACTGCTGGGATTCCAAATGTTTCCATACCTTGATGACTGGCTCCTGACTGCTCCAACCAGGCATCAACTTATTCAAGCAAGGGACTACTTATTCCAGCTGCACTCTTACCTGGGGATATCCATTGATTGCAACAAATCTCAACTCAGTCTAACTCAAAACTCTGGAATTCATCAGTGCTGTTTTCAATACAGTCAGTCAAGTAGCTTCTTTCCTTCTGTCTCAGATTCAAACTATTCAGTTCCAAATCAAAAAGATTATACAGAATTCTTCTGCTTCAGCCAGTTAGGCCTTGAGATCCATGTTGGCAGCAATCACCCTTGTACCACAGGTTCCATATGAAAATCCACAGATGGACACTCGCAGCTCAATAGTATATTTTCCAACACCCATTATCCAGGCCAGTCAAGATAACTCAAACTTGCAAGAATTACCTTCTCTGGTGGATCTACTCCAATCAAATACATGAAGGGCGTCCCTTTTGTACTCCCTCAGCCCAAGGCCATAGTGAGCATGGACACCTTTCAAGTTGGGTTGGGGAGAACAGTCCAACATGGTCATCCAAAGAGGGCAACATGCATAGCAGTGTCCTGGAAATGAGAGCTGTCCTTCTAGCACTGTAGGCCTTTCAGGGCACTCTCTCAACCAGGATTATAGTGATTCAGATGGACAATATGTCAGTGGTCTGGTACATCAGTGAGCAAGGGGGAACTGAATCTTACCCTCTTTGTCAAGAAGCTGTTAAAGTATGGCAATGCATGATCTACCCCAATCACTTTCTGATAGCAACGCACATCCCAGGGAAGTCCAGACAAGTTAAGCAGGTCCATACTGATGCCTCATGAGTGGTTTCACAATATCAAGGTGGTGGAGATGATTTCCTTTGATGGTGCCAACCATGCTGCAGATTTTTTTGCAACTCCCCTCAACAACAAATTCAGCAGGTTCTTTGCACTGATCTCCCCAGTAGGGGAGTCCCTGAGGGATGTTCTTCTTCACACTTGGCCCACTGGTCTCCTTTATGCTTACCCCCCATTACCCCTCATTCCTAAATTTCTCCAGAAAGCATATCAATTGAAGAGCACACTTATCCTTATTGTCCTTTACTGGCCTCATCAGATCTGGTTTTCCTTCCTTTGGCCTCATCTTATACATCTGCCATGGATTATGGATCTAACTCCAGGCGTCCTGTCTCACCCGACAGGCATGACACATCCAGACATTTCAGGCCTCAAGTTGACTGCATGGTTTTTCCAGTTCTGTTGACTGCTAGACAGCCCAGGCTGTCTTCTTCCATCAGTCATATTCTTTTGTCTTCCCATAAAACTTCCACTAGAAAAATTTACAAAAGTGAATGGAAAAGATTTGTTTTGTGGGCCCATAGAAAGAATTTAGACCCTGTTCAGCACCGATTTCAAAGGTTCTGAACTTTTTAGCTACAAATTTCAATGAAAGTGCTAGCTCCTTAACTATCAGAGTATTATTAGCAGCCATTTCCAACTCAGAAGTAAATAATTTTACTTTACTTTAGTTTCCTCCAAGCTTTTTAAAGCTTTTCTCAGAGGAACCTACTTACTTAGGCCTCCTTTAAAGGATCCTACTTCTCCTTGGGATTTAAATATTGTACTTTAGGCCTTGACACAACCAACCGATTTGAACCATCAGCTAAGTTTGATCTGAATTTCTGGCTTTGGAAAAACTGTTTTCCTAGTTGCTGTCACTTCTGCCACAATAATCCCTGAACTTCAGACACTGTCTTCTAAACCTCCTTATTTAATTTTTCCTTCCTTTTTACCAAAGGTGATGTCAGAATCTAATATCAATCAAGTCATCAATCTCCCAGTCTTCCCTAATTTTTCAAATAAGGGAGAATACATGTTACATTTCTGGATCTAAGCTAGTATAGTCCAGTTTTCATGTTAGTGCTGAATTCAGGGCTGTGTTACAAATCTCTGTGTTTGCCCATACCTTACTTGGATAGAAGGAAGTTCTCTGTTCACCTGTGAGAGAGGGGAGCTTTGAGCAGCCTATCTGTCCCTGGAGGAGTGGTTTCAGCCCAGAAATTAGTAGTTTATAGGCCATTTTGGGCTAATTTCTATCTCTTTCATTTCCCTGCTATAAATACCGTATTTGCCCAGATGTTCTTCATCTCACATTGCTGCAGTCCTTACACTTGGGTAGTCCGCTGTCCTCGGTCGGCCCGAATATCAAAGTATAAGGCTGACGTCGGTCAAGGCGCATTAGACTGACATCAGGACGTCAGGGTACAAATGCGCATGACCGACGTCATATCCTCAGTCTTTTTTGCCGCATGGTCCGATGCAGAAGCAGCGTTGCAAGTGCCGTTCGGCGTTCTGAAATTTTTCGACCGGAGTTTCAGACCGAGTCAAAGTTGGCTAAGTACCCGTTGGGGAATATTTTAGTTTTTCTTGCCTCAGTGGTTTACGGATGTCAGAAAAAGTGAATAACTGTATTTCTTGTGGGAAACAGATACCGCATAGAGATTATCATACTTTGTGTATTCCTTGTTTAGGGCCTGAGCACGATGTTGTTGGGTGTCGCTTTTGTGCTAGATTCAATAAGCGCACTATTAAGAGAAGGTTAGATTGTGCCAGGTTAGTCTTCGGGAAGCGGTGCAATTATAATATGCCGTCGGATGCTCCGACATCCGCTTCTTCGAAGAAGCGCAAGGACAAAGCAGCTAAGCCCAGGCAAGAAGAGCCGTCCGTACCGGACGCCGGTTCTTTAGAGGTGTCGGTGGAGCCGGGCGTTCCGCCGGAGGTTTCTCTGGAGTCCCAGGGGGAGACTTTGTTGTTGCAGGATGTGGCCTCTCAGGAGGCAGGTCAGGCTGAAGGGGCTTCTCAGGTTACTGTACTCCCTCCCTTCCTAGGGTGGTTAGGCCCTCTCCTTCTGTTTCCAAGGCTTCTCCCAGAGGCAGGCCAGGTTTAGCTTCAGTTGGTGTCACTCCTAGTTCTTCAGGATCTGTGCCCAAGAAGCATATGCTTAAAATGGCAGAAGATTTGATTACTTTGATTAGAGGTTCTTTGCCCCTCCTGATAAGAGACCTAGGGTGGAACCTGAGTTGGGGAGTTTTGAGCAGGCTTGGATGTTTCAGAGTCTTGGCTGAAGACTTGCAGGAGTATTCTCCTTATTCTGATTCTGATGTGGATGATTCTACTCCTTCTGCTTCTCCTCCTGAGGATTTTTCTTTTCAGAGACTCTTCATTCCATGAGGGAGCATTTTAAGTGGGAAGGTCAGGACTTCTCTGATTCCAGGAAAAGGCTTAGGAATTTTGTTTTACCCCAGCATAGGCCTTTGGCTATACCTCCTGTTCTGGATGTTGTGGAAGATGTGTTTGCAGAGGCTTCTCTTAATCCTGATTCTTTGCCTCCTGCTCCTGTTAAACCGGATAGGTACTACAGGGTGCCTGAAGCTCATAAGTATCTTTTTAAGAGTCCTAGGGCGGACCCAGAAACTGTTAGTCAGGGGCCTAAGGGCGTTAAGGCTTCTGTTGTTAAAAATCCGGTTCCTCCAGATAAAGAGGCCAGGGCTTTGGATAGATGGGGAAAGAAAGTCTATACTTCTTCCACCCTAGCTATGAGGGCTTTGAATTGCCAGTTTCACATGTTGAAATACCAAAACTATCTACTTTCTCAACTGAAGTCTAAGGTAGATGCTCTGGCGGAAGGTATTGAGTGTAAAGAGTTACAAGATTTAGTACATGTTTCTGAACAGGTGGGTAAGCATTCTTTGCAATGTGGTTTTGATGCTGTACAGGCCTCGTCTAGGGTGGCTGCCACTGGGTCAGTTCTTCGCAGGCACGCCTGGCTGAGGGATCAGAATTTATCTGATCATGTTAAGACAAGGATTTTAGATGCTCCTTTACAATCTGATGTGTTGTTTGGTTCACCTGTTGAGGCAGTCTTAAAGAAAATGGAAGACAAGGCTAAGTCTATGCAGACTGTTAAAGATTTTTGCAGGTTCAGCCTCCAAGTTTAGTAGAAATTGGCCTACCAAGGGGTGGCCGTATCCTTCTTATGCTTCCCCGTCTAGGGGTAGATCTAGTCGTGGTAGGGGCAGAGCTCAGGGCTCTTTCAGGCCTAGAACAGGAGTTCACCTGCACAGTCTTGGTGAGGGCAGGGGTCAGTCCTTTCGTAAACAGACCCAATGACCTACCTTTTCAGCTGCCAGAGCCTTCTCGTCTGGCAGCACCTTTGGGAGGAAGGTTGGCACTTTTCAAGGAAAATTGGAGTTTAATTACCCAAGACAGATGGGTATTGGATATCATACACCAAGGTTACAGGTTTTATTTCCATACCTTGCCTCCTTTCAAAGGCATGCCAGACGTTCCTCCTCAGCAAAGAATAGAGGCTCACAAACAAATTTCTCTGCTACTTCAAATAGGGGCAATACAGCCGGTCCCTATGCCAGAAGTGGGCCTAGGATTTTATTCTCGCCTGTTCCTAGTACCAAAGAAGGGGAACACGTGGAGACCAATTTTGGATTTATCTATCCTCAACACTTATCTGGACATTCCCAAGTTCAAAATGTTGACGTTACAACAGCTTTTACCTCTGCTGGGCAAAGATCATTGGATGGTAACTTTGGATCTCAAGGAGGCTTACCTTCATGTTCCTACCAGACTGAGTTGCAGGAAGTATCTGCGTTTTCGGGCTGGGACTTCTCATTATCAGTTCTCTGCATTGCCCTTTGGCTTATCTACTGCCCAGAGTGTTCACGAAAGTTCTGGCTCCAGTGATAGCTTTCTTCAGGCTAAAAGGAATACAGATCTATCCTTATTTGGACGATTGCCTGATTCTGGCTCAAGGAAGGGACGAGCTTCTTCATCATTTGGAATATGTGATAGCAGTGCTAAGATGCCTGGGGTATTCTGTGAACGAAATAAAGTCCAGTCTAGTACCCTCTCAGGACATGTGCTTTCTGGGTGTAAGACTGAATACAGCATCCCAGATGGCCTTTTGACCCCGGACAAACAAAAGAATCTTTCCCTTTACTTTCATCAATTGTCTCATCAGTCCAGGCTGACTGCAAGGACAGTCCTTCAAGCCTTGGGGTTCATGGCATCTTGTATTCTGGTGCTTCCCAATGCCAAACTGCATATGAGGAAGCTACAATGGTATCTCAAAAATGTATGGACACAGCACTGCCAGGATCTGGACACTGTCATTCAGATAATACCTTGCATTCAAAAGGAATTTTTGTGGTGGGCTCAGGAATGTCACCTAAACAAGGGACTCTCTGTGACCCGGCCAGAGGCGAGTCAGATTCTAACGACAGATGCCTCAGACAAAGCTTGGGGAGCTCATCTAAATGGAAAGTGGATACAAGACAAGTGGCCTGCCAGACTACAACATCTACATATCAACTTGAAGGAGATGTTAGCAGTCCAGTTTGCATTAATAGCTTTCAAGGATTTACTTCTCCCAGGGCAGGTGTTGATTCTAACAGACAACACAACTGTCATGTGGTACATCAACAAGCAAGGGGGAACACATTCTTATCCTCTATGCAGGCAAGCAATGATTTTGTGGGAGACTGCTCTCAGTTTACAGCTACATCTTCAGGCAAGGTTTCTGCCGGGAGCACAGAACTCCTTAGCAGATGTGTTGAGCAGGCAATTATGGATCCCCACGAGTGGAAATTGGATCCTCATGTATTTCAAAAATTGACAGTGTCATGGGGAACTCCAGACATAGATCTGTTCGCTTCTCCACTAAACCACCAGCTGCCAAAGTTTTGCACGAAAAGGTTTCATCCCACAGCTTGGAAAGTGGATGCTCTTTCTTTCAATTGGAGCAATCTTCATGTGTATGCCTTTCCACCTCTGCCTCTCCTCCCAAAGGTACTTCTAAAGGTCAGACAGGACAAGCCAAAGATGATTTTAATAGCTCCAGATTGGCCTCGACAGCACTGGTACCCATTACTGAGAAGTCTGGTATGGGAGCCTCCATGGCCTTTGCCTTGATTCCACACCTGTTGTCTCAGGAGAACAGTCATTTACTCAATGTCAAGCTTCACTCTCTTCACCTAACAGCCTGGCATATTCTGTTTTGAACCATAGAGGGTCTCAACTTCCACAGCAAGTTTTGAATGTTATTTTGGAAGCTAGAAGGCCTAGTACAAGGAAAGTGTACGCAGATAAATGGAAGAGATTTTTATTTTGGAGTGCAGCAAAGGATTTTGATGTTTCTGAGCCTAATTTAAGTGTGGCTCTTCAATATCTTACTGAGTTACTGGACAAAGGTTTGTCCTTCTCTTCTATTAAGGTTCATGCTGCAGCAATTTCGACTCACTATGACTGTGACCCACCATTGTTTTCTCATCCTTTGTTCAAGCAATTTCTTAGAGGGGCAAAGAATATAAGACCCCCACGTAGAGCTCCTACTCCTGCTTGGGATCTCAATTTTGTGTTGGAGAAACTCACTCTACAACCTTTTGAGCCTGCAGCTACTACCGAGTTGAAATATTTATCATGGAAGACTGCTTTTTTGTTGGCCATTACCTCTGCAAGAAGGGTTTCTGACTTGCAGGCCCTTATGGCGGTTGAGCCTTTCTTAATTTTCCATAGGGATAGGGTATCTTTGCGTACTAATCCTTCCTTTATGCCTAAAGTGGTTTCTAGTGTGGCTTTAAACCAAACTATTCATTTGCCTACTTTTTATGCAAATCCCCAAAATAAAGGGGAAAAGATTTTGCACACTTTAGATGTACACAGGCAGTTGCGATATTATTTGAGCAGAACTAAAGGGTTCAGGCAGTCTCAGCAGTTATTTGTTTCTTTTGCTTTGAGTTCTCAGGGCAAGCCTGTGTCAAAACAAACTATTTCTAAGTGGATTGGGTTTTGCATTGCTTTCTGTTATTCCCATCATGGCAAGGGGATTCCAGCTGGGATTAGGCCTCATTCCACTAGGGCTACTGCCACTGACAGCTTTTTAAGGGGTGGCAACTAAAGATATTTTGGAGGCAGCTACTTGGAGTTCAGTGCATACTTTCTCTAAGCATTATCACCTTCCACTTTACTCTAAATCTAGGGCTGGTTTTGCCACTGCTATTTTACAGGGCATTTTGGCAGCTCCTGCTTCTTTATAGTTTTGCCATCCTCCCTTACCTCTGCTTTGGGATTCTACCCAAGTGTAAGGACTGCAGCAATGTGAGATGAAGAACATAGTACAGTTTTGTACCTACCATAAATGTAGATGTTCGAAGATCCACATTGCTGCAGTCCAATTTACCCTCCCTCCTTCCCTCTGTAGTTAGAGGCGGTTGTGTGGGTTGGGTTGTAAATATTGTGTATATTGTATATATTGTACATATTATTAGTGCAAGGGTGGTTGGTTGGTTGTTTGTTGTCTTTTGGTTTTGACCTTTCTTTTTAGGGTCTTCTGACATCTGGGGCAAGAAAAGACTGAGGATATGACGTCGGTCATGCGCATTTGTACCCTGACGTCCTGATGTCAGTCTAATGCGCCTTGACCGACGTCAGCCTTATACTTTGATATTCGGGCCGACCGAGGACAGCGGACTACCCAAGTGTAAGGACTGCAGCAATGTGGATCTTCGAACATCTACATTTATGGTAGGTACAAAACTGTACTTTTTGCACACTGGGCAGCGCCGGTTAGCTAGGGCAAAACTATTCCCAGCTCCACAAAGTTCTCCTCTTCAAGTTTTCCCTTATAACTAGACAAACTTTCAACTTAAGCACTCGAGCCATTCATTTCTCAGCCCGGCACTTGCTCAAAACTTATAGCAAGCACTTATAAACCCTAGCACTAGACCCTCCTGTACTGTACAGAAGGACAAGGCTCTCTATTCGACCTTACCAGCCATCCAGTAAAACAGTTCACTGTACCTATCCAGGCATGTCCAAAGGGCAGTTTCAGGTGTACTCTCCAGTCCAACTGGTGAATCTGGGCATTTTGAGGTAATGTTGCAACTGCCTCATGTACACAGACAACCCCCTCCTCCTACCATCAAACACTAATACATGCGAGAGATACAATTATACAGCCAAACTGGAGGCTAGGCTCTCTCAACCCAAGACTGGATCAGACAGTCAAGATGAGAAGGGAAATACTTGCAACACACCACCAGTCTCACATAGACCCATTAAAGCAGCACTGGCAAAAAACACACATGAATACATGAAAATATACTCAGAGACTCTAAATAAAAATCTGCATAACCAACAGAAACTCCAAAGCAAACATCCAAGCAACTTCCACCCCCCCAACACAAACCATGAAACACATACTTCACAAAACCAGTGTGCCATGCAATCACAGCCCTTAAGGCAAAATAACATACACAACATACCAGTAATAGGTGACTCTATATTCAGGCACACTGACGTCCCACTCACTTGGCTGAATAAGGAGAAGGTTACTGTTAGCTGCCTGTCGTGTGCCAGGATCCGCCACATAACACAAGCACTGAGGTCACTCCAGAAGTACAAATATGAGTCTGTCAGTGTCTATGTTGGCGTGAATGGCCTGAGCCATACCTCCCTGGACTACATAAAAAGAGACATGGAAGAGCTCTCTGATCACGTAGCTCAGGCCGGTATGACCCTGACCCTGAGTAGCATCCCTCCCTCACCAAGAATGATACCACAGTATAAAGAAAAAATTCTCGATTTCAACAATTGGCTAAGTTTCTGGTGTCATTCAAAGGGGATCCAGTGTCTGCCCACCTGGGATGACATGCTCGACAAGCCACGCTGCTTCGCTAGAGACGGCTTGCACCTGTCACCCTTTGGCTTTCGAATACTGGCCAAAGCTATTGCCACCCCCATAGTGCCTTTTTTAGGCAAGGCTCAAAAGACAAACTGTAAATAGCACAAGTAACAAAAAACTGAGGGTAATGCTACTCAGTGCCAGAAATCAAAACCTCAAAATGCACGCACTCGAGGCACTCCTCAGTATGGAGAAAATCGATATATGTGCGGTAACAGAAACCTGGTTTAAGGCTCCAGAGAGCACCCCAGCACTACCAGGCTACAACTCATACCATACATTTTGGCCACAGAACCCAAACTGAAATACAAAAGGCGGGGGAGTATCCATATTCATCAAGGATACCCACACCTCCAGGTTAGTGGCACAGCACGATGCTTCAGAGATTATCCACGTGCAACAAACGGGCAAAACTGCAATTCAAATTGTAGCTTGCTACAGATCACCCACCATGTCCCAGGACCCCCATTCCGCATTTCTGGAAACACTGGGAAACATAAAGGTCCTACTAAACACCCTAATATTGGGTGATTTCAATTACCCAAACATTAACTGGGAGAACTACTCAAGTACTAACTCCCTTGCCCAAAATTTCCTAGAATTTATAAACTCAAATGCCCTGGTTCAACTGGTCAGTGCTCCCACCAGAGGTGACAACATATTGGACCTGGTCATCACCAGCATGGGCGACCAGTGTTCCACACCAGAGGTCAACCCCTCGCTGGTTAGATCTGACCATAAACAAATCACTTTGGATATCCACATTCCACCCCCAACCCCGGACAAGAAAACCACCATGAAAAACTTTTTAAAAGCAAACTTTACGTTACTTAAGACCGAGGTGGAAAGTTTCAAATCCCCCATGCTGAAGGATAACGCTGTCCAAGCTGCAAAATCCTTTACTAATACATTCTACGGGCACCTACAAGAATGCATGGGTCATGCCATTCCAAGCAAAACCAAGACTCACTCCTCCAAGATAAGGAAACCAGTCTGGTGGACTCCTGCCATAAACAAGCTATACAACAGAAGGAAGAAACTAGTACAGAAAAGAGTAAAATCTCAAGAAGGGAAGACATCCCTGATCAGTATCAGCAAGAAACTACGATCCCTTATAAAATCGTCCAAGGCGAGCTTTGAAAGAAAAATTGCCAAGAACTCCAAAGATAACCACAAGGCATTCTTTAGCTATGTCAAGCATCTAAGTGGCAATGCTCAGATCTGCTCGGAGTTAGTACAGAATTGCACAAAATACACTAAATCAACCGATATTGCCAACATCCTGGCAGACAGGTTCAGCGCAAACTTCACCCCCCCCCCTCACCCCCAAAAGGGCCCATAACCATACCAGAAGAATGTAGAGTCCCAGAAATCACAGACACTCAGGTTAAAACAGCCCTCTCCAAAGCCAAAAACACCGCATCAATGGGACCGGATGGTGTCCCAGGCTGCATCCTACACAAGCTCAAAGATGAACTAACCCCTCATGTAAACACACTGTTTAAACTCAGCCTCTCCACAGGCTACATACCCATAGAGTGGCGCACAGCAATGCTTATTCCGCTCCACAAAGGTGGAGCCACAACAGACCCCAGGAACTATCACCCAATAAGCCTGACTAGCTTGGTCTGCAAGGCTATGGAGCGCATCATCATGGAACTCATTAACAGAGACATTGGGAACCTCCAAACACTGGACCCTACCCACTTCGGCTTTATTAAGGGCAGATCATGCCTCCTAAAGCTGGTGGACTTCTTTGAGACAGTTACCAAGGCTATAGACGAGGGAAAGATGGTACACACAGCCTACCTAGCCCTCACTAAGGCCTTCATCACCATTCCCCATTCTGGTATTATAGACAAGCTCATCAGCTTGAACATAAACCCCTACATCACAAGATGGGTTGCCAACTGGTTCATGGACAGAACCCACATGGTGAGAGTTGTGGGAGCTACGTCCAACTTTAACCCGGTTACAAGTGGCGTTCCCCAGGGCTCAGTCCTAGGACCCCTCCTGTTCGGCATATACTTCTCAAAGGTACAGGCAAGCATGGGAGGACTATGGCTGACCAAGTTCGCAGGCGATTGCAAACTTGGGGTTATAATTGACTCTCCGGCTGAAAAAGACATCCTCCAAAAGGGTCTCACTGAGATGGATACCTGGTGTCAAAATCATGGCCTCAAGCTAAATGCCAAAAGTGCATAGTCATCCCCTGTGGAAAAAACAAAGTACCCACAAACTACCACATAGGTGGTAATCCCCTAAATATGGAAGATGTAATAAGGGATCTGGGGACCCAAGTAGATAGTAATCTCACCTTTGATAATCACATTGGCAAAGTGGTTAGAAAATCCTTCTACGTGGCCCACCTAATCACAAAAGGATTCGCATCCAGATCAAAAGAGGTCATTGTGCCCCTCTACTCATCACTCATCAGACCCATCATAGAGTACAACTCCCCATTTGGGATGTACCTTACAAGACACCTGCAACAGATGGAAAGACCACAGAAGTACCTCGCCAAGAGGATCACTGGCATCAAACAGATGCCCTAAGCAGCTGAACTGAAGAAACTCCAGCTGTACTCGGTTGCATACCGCCTTCTCAGAGGTGATCTCTGCCTGACATACAAGGCCATGTCCAACCCAGAATTGATGGACATGCTCCACCTAAAGAAAACCTTATCCCCACAAGCCACACACTCTAAGGATCTGAACCTTACCACAACAATAAATAGGACTTGCTGGAGGGATAGATTCCTGTCCCAGAGACTTTCCATGCTTTGGAACAAGATCCCAATCTACATTAGGCAGAGCTCTTCGCCAACACTCTTCAAAAGAAACCTTGATGAGTGGATGGGAAACAGAAAGTTTACCTCGGGGATCACTTCAGTGGCTCTGCTGGACAGAGGCACAGGGAACTAATCTAAGGGGGCGGCGAAAGCCAACACATTCTAGCTAGGCTTATAAATGCCTTCGGGCAGATAGCCTGGTACCTACCTATGAACCTACATCTTTTGGATGTCCACAGGCAGTTATGTTTCTTCCTTTACAGAACCAAAGATATGAGAAAATCTGAACAATTGTATGTTTCCTTTTCTGATTCAAAACTAGGCAAACCAGTATCAAAAGTGACACTGGCCAAATGCTTGACTGATTGTATTACCTTTATTTATGAGAAAGTGTGTTTTCCTTTACCAAAACCTCCAAGAGCCTATTCCATGAGGTCTGTGGTAATGACTTTGTCAGCCTTTTTGTGTAGAACTTCCTTAGATGATATTTGTGCACCTGAAACTTTGACTAATCCTCATGCCTTTATTGCTCATTATAGATTGGATCTGGTCTCTAGGGGAGGAGCAGCCTTTGGCTTAGCTGTACTCCGGAATATCCTTCCTTAGAGCCCTCCCAAGATTTAGGTAGCTGGGGACTCTGTTCCAACTGTTGAGGAATGAATGAAAATGACAACATCAGATAAAGAAGCTATGTACTCACCATAATGTTCCATCTGTGTTGTTCATTTTCATTCTTCCTCAACTTCCCACCCACCTGTCCCCTCCTTGTTTCCCACCTGGAGAGATCAAAGGGTATTAGAGGAACCTCTTTTTCCTGTTTGAACACTGGCTTCTGTTCGTTTCTTATTTTCCATTGCCCTATATACCTATTGGCAGCAAACTAGATCTAAGGTATGTTAGGTTAGTGGGGCATTGTGCGTAAAGGGAGGAGCCTCAAGAGTTGAAATATTGTATGATCAGGAAGAATCATCCAAGTTGGATCAGAGGATCGGATCTAAACCCAACTATTGAGGAAGAATGAAAATGGACAACACAGATGGAATATTATGGTGAGCTACATAACATCTTTTTTGTAAAATGCCAGAAGTTTAAACAATAAAAGGACAATTCAGAAGCTTTCTAATGCTTGAAAGATGTTGATATATCTTCCATTACTAAAACATGGCTGGTTGAAAGATACAAAATGCATATCACAGTGCTGCAGATTAGAGGAGATAGGTGGTGGTGTATCTCTCTATGTAAAATAACAGTTAAAACAAGAAAACAAGAGGATAACTCAAGACTATAAATTGCTCATATGGTGATTACAATCCATGGTAGCTATTTGTGTTCCCTATATAACACAAGAATTTGGTGACTAAACTCAGGATATAAAAATCGGATGAAACTGCTATATCAGCTATCCAGACGGTGACTGGGTAAGCCACTCAGTGCTGAATAAATCTGTCCAAATATTAATGGATTGTGTTGATCAGAACAATTCAGTACAAATATTGCAAAAAAGATTGCAATAGCTTAAGATATTGTAATGCTCAACCTAGGATTTTTTTTTTTGCTCCCCACGCATGGTTATACTAACACAGATTATGACACCACCTTCCTTAATCAAAGAGCAAAACCAGACTCAGTCATAAATATTAGGAGGCTATCCTCAATGACCCAAATAAGTCTGCTGAGGATACTGTCAGTGAGTCCTGTGGTATTAATTCCTGCTTGGTTAGATGTAAATGTATATGTATATTCAACAAAAAACTTTTGGTAGACTTAAAAAGTAAGATGTATACTACTGGAAATAGATACCACTTAGCTTTCAAGAGTGAACATACTCATAAAAGATAGCCTAGATTAAATAAAGTACAGAATCTACATTCCTCATCAAATATTCCAGATTTATCTCTAAACTCTACCTGGTCTCAGAGGATAAAAGCAATAACAAAGTATGCCTTACTTACATCAGATAAATAAACTAAAAAAAAAAAAACAATGAATGCAACCTAATATTTGTAAACAACAAAATGATCATCCTTCCACAGATTGTAATGAATGTATTGCAGAAAAAATGCAGACTTTACAGTAAATGAGAACATCCTTTATATAACCTACAAACATGATAACTTCAGATTCACAGGACCAGATAACATGTCTGGTATTTTCCTAAGAAGAATTAAGAAAAATATAACAACCCCCTTACGGTTATGTTAAAATATTAGCTTATGGTCTTGTGCTTGTCCTGTTTCAAG
This sequence comes from Protopterus annectens, assembly GCF_019279795.1. Taxonomy (NCBI): domain Eukaryota; kingdom Metazoa; phylum Chordata; order Ceratodontiformes; family Protopteridae; genus Protopterus; species Protopterus annectens. Next base: position 1,630,525,367 of record NC_056729.1, read on the forward strand.
AGACTGCAATGGTACTATTTTACAAAGTGGTAGGAGCCACATTAACCTGACCCAGAGATTTTTGTGAAATGATGGACAGAGACATAATAGAGTTTATCTAGAATATGATACTGAGGCTCCACTTCTGTTAGCTAAGGAACAGTAGGAGGTTCTCAAAAGCAGCTCTTGCCTTTTCAGTCTTGTAATTTTCATTGAAGAAATGACAACAATACTTGATAAAGGGCTGACACTGTATACCAATAGTATTCCACCTAAGGAAATGCTTGAAAAATTAAAAGCATTAAAAATAATTGACCGTGTTTAATCCATGATGTAGAAAGTCAAGGTTGGATTATCTCTGTATCCTTGTAATGGTAAAGCAGTTTTATCTACCGAGTCTCTGTAATGGAGATATTTCCTTTTTGAAAGCTTTTCTGGAATAAAGCAGTTTTATCCCCCAAATCTCTGTAATGGAGATATTTCCTTTTTGAAGGCTTTTCTGGAATATATAAGTGGGCAGTGGGCTTTGGATAAGATGTGGTGAAGATTACAAAGTGGATAACATAATTATTTCAATAAAAGAGACTGAATTTCAAGATGGTCTACAAAAGTGCACATTCAGTGCAGTAGTAATGCTCTCATATTTAATGAAAAAGGAAATAAGTTATGGCTACAAAATAAAAGTCAGATAATAAAAAAAAAGGGCACAAGATCTTTGGAGGGTAGGAGACAGCAATTTAAATTTCAACCAGTGTGTATATATATCTGCCATTGTCAGAAAGACATATTCTTTAACCTATCTAACATTAAAGGGCCCATGTAGCCACTCAAGGAAGATCATAGTATCACTCTGACCAATTATATTCAATACTGTATTTTGTAGTTTCTGCACAAGCCACACAGATGAACTTACTTGGACAAGCACCAGGCGTGTCAAAAGCTGTTAAAAGCTGGGGGGCTGAGGGCAAGAAGGGCACATGGTGATCTAAAAAGGGTAATTTTTTAAGATTATTAACTACCGTGACAAGCCAGCCAGTGTTACTCTAGCTTACCATTTTGAGCTATCCACTAATATGATTTAAAACAATGGATAATGGAGGAATATTTTAATATATAATATATAAAATTTGACTTGTATGTATTATTTGGTTGCTACAGTACTTGACTTGCATTATAGAGAAAACAACTGCAATTGCTTTGTAACTAGTAACTCAGTGGATCTAGTTCTGACTGTAGTCCCAACAGCACTCAATACACTTTATATTGTGCGTTGAAAATATGCAAGCTCTAGAACTTCTAAAATGTGGATATTTCCAGCTTCACAATAAAGAGTACACTGGGCTCACAGGACTATAATCAGACATGAACAAACTTCAAAGCCTTATCTTATGGTTTACTTGGAATGTAGAAACAAAAGTTGGACAGAATGAATGCTATACACACACACACACACACAATATACTACTGATAATTTACCATTGTGAGAGTTTTTCAGTCCAGTGATTTCTATATTCACTGAAAGAAGCAATACTGAAGTAAAATGCAAATTTGCACACAAATATGTGGAAACAAAGAAGTCAACCACCATCTGTTGAGCCAGTTAGTGTCTCAGCAGGACTCCATAACTATTGGCAGGATCAGACCACATCATCCAACCTAAAAATTCAAATATGAGTATAATATCTGCATATCATTTGCCAGAAATACTGCAAGGCAGCATTAAATTTACTACACCTGGTCGAATTGTGCAGATGACATTGTGGACTTCAGGATATCATACTACATCACCTCAGGGAGTTCATCAACACTGATTATTACTTTCACAGCTTTTGCAGCACAAAATATAAGTAGTGATTAGCTCAATGGACATTTAGAGCAAACATTTTAAGTCATATATATAGCAGCAATGTACAAAGCAAAATGATACCTTACTTAAATAGTTTTATTTGTTATTGATCCTGCATCCACCTTTTTCATGCCATACAGCATAACCAAATGTGTACAGTTAAACTGTGGTACTGCCTTACAACACAGGAAGTATCTGGGGTGTACTTATTTATTTGTTAACTGGGTAAGGTGACTGGTCAAACAAAAAATTTCAACCATGACCTAAGCTCACAAGGAGAAACGCAATGCTACACAATGAATGCATCAGAATAAATCAAAGTACAAAGGACATAAAAGAAAATGCAAAACACTGTAAACTGCATGAAAATGTAGGCTGCAAACTGGGCATCTAGTATGTGTGATTTCTTTTAATGTATCAAGGACAATGTGGTGAACTGAAAGGAGGGCAGCTGTTATATACTGGTAATTTACAGAGAGTCAAACATTATACCCAACTGAAGTTATTTTTGGACTATATGAAATAATTCAGACACTATATTTAAAATAACTTATTTACACATATTAGGTTCATAGGTTGGTACTGGACTATCTGCTTGAAGGCATATATTAGCCCAGCCACATTGTGTGGTATTCACCGCCCCTTTAGTAGTTCCCTAGACCCTTGTACTACCAGCTAGTACCCTTGGCCCCTATCTAGTAGTGCTGTTGGTGTGATCCCGGTGTGAACTTTCTGTTACCCATCCACTCATCAAGGTTCCTCTTGAAGAGTGATAGTGAGGGGCTCTGTCTTATGTAGATCGGGACCCTGTTCCATAGTAAGGGAAGTCTCTGTGATGGGAATCTATCCCTCCAGCATGTTCTATTCATTGTTGTGTTGAGGTTTATATCCCTAGAGCATGTAGCTCGAGTAGATTTGATTTTGCTAAGATGGAGCATGTTCAACAATTCTGGGTTGGACATGGCTCTGTACGTTAGACAGAGATCACCTCTGAGAAAGTGGTATGCAGTAGAGAACAGTCTTAGCTTTTTCAATCGTGCTGCATAGGGCAACTGTTTGAGGCCAGTAATCCTCTTGGTTAGGTACCTCTGTGGTCTCTCCAGCTGCTGGAGATGTCTAGCCAGGTACATTCCAATTGGTGCATTGTACTCAATAATGGGTCTGATGAGGGAAGAGTAGAGGGGCACCATTACATCCTTAGATCTTGATGCGAACCCTTTCGTGATCAGATGGGTCACATAGAAGGATTTTCTAACCACTTTGGCAACATGGTTATCAAAGGAAAGCTAACTATCTACTTGGGTCCCTAGATCCCTTATTTCTTCTTCAGATTTCAGGGGATTACCTCCTATGTTGTAGTTTGCGGGTACTCTGTTTTTTCCAAAGGGATTACTACGCATTTTTTTGCATTTAGCTTGAGACCATGGCTTTGACACCATGCATCAGTCTCATTTAGGCCCTTCTGGAGGATCTCCATGTCGGCCGGAGACTGTATTATAGCACCCAGTTTGCAGTCATCTGCAAACTTAGTCAGCCACAGCCCTTCCGTCCTTGCCTGTACTTCTGAGAAGTATATGCCAAACAGGAGGGGCCCCAGGACAGAGCCCTGAGGCACACCACTCATTACTGGTCTGGATTCAGACATAGATCCCGCTACTCTTACTTTATGGGATCTGTCTGAGAGCCAGTTTGTGATCCATCTTGTGACGTAAGGGTTTATGCCCAGGCTGGTGAGCTTATCAATAATACCTGAATGGGGAATGGTGTCAAATGCTTTAGCAAGGTCAAGGTAAGCCGTGTGTACCTCCTTTCCCTTATCTATAGCCTGAGTAACTGTCTCAAAGAAATCCACCAGGTTCAGGAGGCAGGCATTTGAAGAACAGAACATTAAACATTTTTAATAAGTACTCTAAAAGCAATAAATAGACCTATAATACTATTGGTAGGATCAAACACATCACAAAATCACAATAGGTCTATATTTTAATTTGTACTCAATCAGTGATGCTGGCAAGCAATTTATAATGTATATTATAGATCTATGTATGTATGTCTCTTTAAGAAGCTATCCAAGGGCTTGCACAAGTGTATAAATACTATGTGCGAGCCTGACTGCCATTTTGTAGTAAGCTGTTGAGATGCAAGCATGTCTGTATGTAAGGTCTGTCTGTTAACCAGTTTGTTTATATTTAATGATGCTGCTATCCATCCTGATGTGTTTTTGTGTAATCTTCTTCTTTAGGCTTTTCCCGGTTAGGGGTCGCCACAGCGGATCACCTGCCCGCTCATGATTAGCAGTGGAGTTTTACGGTGTCAAGTTGCCAGCCTGACGCCCAACCTTCCACAGAAGGCACACACATGCGCACTCACAAGTAGGGCCAATTTAGAGTGTCCAGTCCAACTACATCATGTCTTTGAGAGGAAACCGGAGCACTCGAGGAAACCCACGCGACCACAGGGAGGACATGCACACTCCGCACAGAAGGCACCCCAGCCGAGAATCGAACTGGAGAACCTCTTGCTGTGAGGCAGCAACGCTAACCGCTGCACCACTGTGGCCACCCATGTGTTTCATAAAGCATCTAAATCAACTACTCTGCCTGCTTGTCATCTGCGTTAGAGGGATGAGCGACATGGTGTTAGAAGAGGCATGGCTGAAATGACTCGTGACCAGAAAGAGCTCCAGTTTCTCCACTTTGAATTCAAGAGGCATCTAGTTAGTTTTGGAGGTATATACAAGAGTGGACCATCCCTACTGCATGTATAATTTGCAAAACAGGTCAGAAACGAATTTCAGATGTTAAAACTTGCTCAAACTTTCTCTTATTTGCAAAATATGAAACAAAGCATACAGAATGCTCTAAACGATATTTAAATACATTGAAATGTCTGATATTAATAGAAATATTTGAATTACTATGGAAAACGTTTGAAATAAAGTCTGAATAGCATAAAACAAATAAAATGAAAGTAAACAATCACATTTTTTGCTAAGCACATATTTTTCATATTAATTGAGGCTATCCAAGTTATAGGTTCATAGGTTGATACTAGGCTATCTGCCCTTGGGCATTTATAAGCCTAGCCAGAGTGTGTTTGGCTATCGCCACCATTTTAGATTTGTTGACTGTGCCTCTGTATAGTAGGTCACAGAAGATAGCCCTTTTAAGGTTAGTTTACTGTGCCTCTGTCTAGCAGGGACACAGAAGAGATCCCAGGGGTAAACTTATGATCTCTCATCCACTCATCAAGATTTCTCTTGAAGAGGGTCAGTGAGGGGCTCTGCCTAACATGGATTGGGATTTTGTTCCAGAGTAAGGGGAGCCTCTGGGATATGAATCTGTCTCTCCAGCATGTCCTATTTATTTCTGTGCTGAGGTTTAAGTCCCTGGAGCATGTAGCTCTAAGGGATTTGGATTTCCTGAGGTGGAGCATGTCCATTAATTCTGGGTTGGACATGGCTTTATACGTCAGGCATATATCACCTCTGAGTAGGCGGTAAGCAACTGAGTAGAGCTGGAGTTTCTTTAGCCGAACTGCATAGGGCATCTGAGTCCCTTGATCCTCTTGGTGAGATACTTTTGGGGTCTCTCCAGTTGCTGCAGGTGTTGGGTAAAGTACATCCCAAATGGGGCATTGTATTCAATTATGGGCCTGATGAGTGATGAGTAGAGAGGCACAATGACCTCTCTTGATCTAGATGTGAACCCTTTCTTGATATGGTGGCTATTTAGAAGGTCTTTCTAACCACTCTGGCAATGTGATTGTTAAAGGAGAGATTACTATCTACTTGAGTCCCCAAATCCCTAATTACTTCTTCCGTACCTAATGGATTACCACCTATGTGGTAATTTGTGGGCACTTTGTTTTTCCCAAAGGGGATGACTATGCACTTTTTGGCATTTAGCTTTAGGCCATGGCTCTGGCGCCAGTTATCCATCTCTGTGAGACCCTTTTGGAGGATGCTTGTGTCAGCCGGAGAGTCGATTATGGCACCCAGTTTGCAGCCATCTGCGAACTTGGTCAGCCATAGTCCTCCTGTGTTAGCCTGTACCTCAGAGAAGTATATACCGAGCAAGAGAGGTCCCAGGACTGAGCCTTGTGGGACACCACTTGTAACTGGTTTAGAGTCTGACATGGCACCGACAATTCTGACCCTGTAGGTTCTATCCCTGAGCCAGTTTGCAACCCATCTTGTGACATAGGGGTTGATACTTAAGCTGGTGAGCTTATTTATGATGCCCGAGTGGGGTATTGTGTCGAAGGCTTTTACGAGGTCCAGGTAGGCCATGTGGACTTTCTTCCCTTCATCTATGGCCTTGGTAACTGTTTCAAAGAAGTTGACCAGGTTCAAGAGGCAAGATCTGCCCTTAACAAAGCTGAATTGGGTAGGATCCAGTGTCTGGAGGTTCCCAATGTCTTTGTTTATGAGTTCCATGATGATAGCTTTGCAGACTAGACTAGTCAGGCTTATAGGGCAATAGTTTCCAGGGTATGTTGTGGCACCAACTTTGTGGAGCGGGACCACTGTTGTACGCCATTCCTTGGGTACATATCCTGTAGTAAGACTGAGACTGAACAGTGACTTTATGTGAGGGTTCAGTTCTTCTTGGAGCTCGTGTAAGATGCAGCCCGGGACACCGTCCGGTCCCATTGATGCTGTGTTTTTTGCTTTGGAGAGGGCTGCTCTCACCTGTGCATCTGTGATGTCAGGGAGGCTACATTCTGTTGGGATAGACATTTGCTCTTTTGGGGGGGAAGGGGGGGAGTTTGCACTGAACCTGTCTGCCAGGATGTTGGCAATGTCTGTGGGATCAGTGTATTTTGTGTCATTTTGCACTAACTCAGAGCATACCTGGGAGTTGCCACCCAGATTCCTGACATAACTAAAGAAGGCCTTGTGATTATCTTTAGCGTCTTGTGCAATTTTTATTTCGAAGCTGGATTTAGATGATTTTATGAGGGAATGTAGTTTCTTGCTAGTACTGATCAGAGATACCTTCCCTTTTTGGGATTTTGCTCTATCATGTAGTAACTTTCTTCTTCTGTTGTATAGCTTATTTATGGCCGGGGTCCACCAGACAAGTTTCCTGCCTTTGGAGGAGTGAGTCTTGGTTTTATTTGAGATAGCATGATCCATGCATTCCTGTAGGTGCCCATAGAATGTGTTTGTAAAGGATTCTGTGGTTTGGGCAGTATTTTCCACTGGCCCGGGGGCTTTGAAGGATTCCACCTTGGTTTTGAGAAGTGTGAAATTTGCTTTTGAGAAATTCTTCAAATTATCAGAGGTATATGAAGTCTTCTCATATTTTTGCAGTGTTACAGTAAAGTTATTTCACAAATACAGTTATTTCAGAGCACATTTCACAAAGTACAGTGTTTTGAAGAGTTTATTGTGCATTTGAATGTTACTTACAAAGGTCATATTTTAATGTATGCCCAAACACATACTTTGTTGGCATGGCAGACAGATTTTGAAAACCAAGTCCACTTTTGTTTGATAATAATATTGCAGAGAACTAGAGAGTGTTTGAGCAAGAGTATGACATTTTCATACAGGCTGCATTGTCTGATAAAGATGACTGTACAAAGGCATTTTTTCTATTTAATTTAGTTGGGTCAGAAGCCATTGAAAGGGAACATTCATTTGTGTTTGCACCTGCTGTCTTTACATGAGAGGGGAAAAAAACATCATATTGTTGTACCGGCTGAGTCAAGGGGAGGACGTTAAATGCTTAAAATGTAAATTTAGAGAAATGTGTAACCCCAGATAAACATTACAATGGAGAGGCACTTATTTTACAAAAGGGATCAAAAGCCTGGTGAAATTTTTGTAGCATATAAAACTGACTTGAGAAATAAAACTAAAACATGCAGATTTGATGATTTAAGGGATGAGTTGATAAAAGACAGACATGTGGTATTAAAGATGATACTGTGAGAAAGATTTTGCTTCGTGACAGTGACTTAACTTTGAATAAAGCCATTGAGATTTGTCTGATAAGTGAGCTCACAGAAAAGCACACAAATATGCTTACAAATGAGAGAGGCATGTTTCCAATAACATCTAGGGTCAATGTTGATAGCATGCAGCAAGTGGTTAAAAGAAACAAACCCAGGCACATGGCAGCAACTGTAACCCCTGCAACCCTCACTGGTAAACCTCAGAGCTTTCTAGCAAGTTCCAGAGTTTACACAGCCTCAGTGAAGCATAAGAGTGAGTCAGCAAACTCAAAGCAAGGGCCAACACCCAATTTCATTTCCAACTGCTGTAATTGTGGTGGAAGTCATGAATCTAAAAGAGAAAAGTGTTTAGCTTTTGGCCAATAATGCCATAAATGTAATGAATCATTTCAAAAGATTTTGTAAATCAAAAATCACACATTCTTTTATTAAAGGGGAACATTTCAAAAAATGAGTTGATCAGTTAGACAGCAGTAATGTGCCATCACCTACTTTTTATGTGGTCGGTGTGTCAGTGCTTGTTGAAGCAGTCAATGCGGTAGATTTATGGGCCAAGAATGAAGTATTTTGTACTGTTCAGATAAATGGAAAACCCATAGAACTCAAAGATGACAATGGTTCAAAGTGCAATGTTATGTCTGCAGAAATATTTGTTAGAGTATGTGCTGGTGAAAAGCTTGATTTTGCAAAATATGCAAAGCTAGTTGCTTATGGTGGTGAAGAGATTCAAACTGAAGTCTAAGTAATAAACGAAAAACCAAACAGCTAAACTAAAACTAAAAATAAAAATACCAGGCAGCAGCAACCAGATGAAAAACGGCACGGACTGTTTATTCCAGATATTCAAAGTGAGCGCTTTCGGCTGCAATAATATACAGCCTTCCTCAGACAAAATACAAAGCCCCAGCATTACACTGGGCTTAAATACTAATTCAATCCACTTCAGCTGACCCAAACAATTAGCAAATTAACAGATTGACAAATTAACAAGTACATAGAGCTTTACATATTTAAAATTACCCCTACACATTTCATTATATAAATATATAACTAAATAAAAACATTAGTATAATATCAGATAAAATAGGATAAAACACACTGATTTAAATTAAATATATGTTTACAAGCCACTCAACATGCATGTAAGTATAAATATATATGTATACTATACTTATATTTAGATTTAAATGTGGATTTAACTATAAAAAAACACCAACCATATAATTTAATAACCTTACTAAGAAGGCATTGTTGCCTACTAATTTATCTACGTAAGGCTTTTAATTTTAAAATACACTTAATAGAGGCAACATCATTTAGCCCTGGTGGAAACTGTGCAGATGTTCTAACTTGCCAGAACAGCTCCTGCTCTTCTAAATGGAGCTGCCAGGGCCCGCCTCTAATATCAGTATTTACCTGATGGATAACAGAAAATAGGAAACTGTGTTCTGGATATTCAAGAATATGCCTAGCTAATGCGTTTGTCAAGTCATTCCTTCCTATGGCATATAAATGTTCATAAATTCGCTTTCTCAGTTTCCTCTCTGTTTTGCCAATGTAAAAGGAAGGACATTTTTCACAAACAGCGACACAAATCACCCCACTTGACTCACAGTTAAAGTTTCCTTGGATGGAAATATTTAATTTATTAATATTAATTTTACTACAAGCTACAACATATTTACACTGGCTACACTTGATAATATAGGCAAAATGTTCCTGTGTAGAGGCTATCCATATAATCTAATAAAACAGTTACAAGAGGAATTGCAGACCAAAAGACAAAGTGGTCACTTTAAGCCATTGTTGGGAGGTGGATTATTGGATAGGTTGACTAAGTTGGGTACAAATAATAATAATGATTTGTTATCAAACAGTATTACCTTTTTGTTCACATATAGCATTGACTTCCAGGCGATTAGGGATATATTGACTAAAAATTGGAATATCATTCTGGAAGATAGAGCATTAGCTAAAACTTTGGGCATGCATCCAACTTTTGCATATAGAAGGGGTCCCAACTTAAAGGCAATTGTGGAAAAAAGTAGAGATTCTAGTAAACAAAAAATATTTGGTATGAGAAAATGTGGAATGTGTAGCCAGTGTAAATATGTTGTAGCTTGTAGTAAAATTAATATTAATAAATTAAATATTTCCATCCAAGGAATCTTTAACTGTGAGTCAAGTGGGGTGGTTTATGTCGCTGTTTGTGAAAAATGTCCTTCCTTTTACATTGGCAAAACAGAGAGGAAACTGAGAAAGCGAATTTATGAACATTTATATGCCATAGGAAGGAATGACTTGACAAACGCATTAGCTAGGCATATTCTTGAATATCCAGAACACAGTTTCCTATTTTCTGTTATCCATTAGGTAAATACTGATATTAGAGGCGGGCCCTGGCAGCTCCATTTAGAAGAGCAGGAGCTGTTCTGGCAAGTTAGAACATCTGCACAGTTTCCACCAGGGCTAAATGATGTTGCCTCTATTAAGTGTATTTTATAATTAAAAGCCTTACGTAGATAAATTAGTAGGCAACAATGCCTTCTTAGTAAGGTTATTAAATTATATGGTTGGTGGTTTTTTATAGTTATATCCACATTTAAATCTAAATATAAGTATAGTATACATATACATATATATTTATACTTATATGCATGTTGAGTGGCTTGTAAACATATATTTAATTTAAATCAATGTGTTTTATCCTATTTTATCTGATATTATACTAATGTTTTTATTTAGTTATATTTTTATATAATGAAATGTGTAGGGGTAATCTTAATTATGTAAAGCTCTATGTACTTGTTAATTTGTCAATCTGTTAATTTGCTAATTGTTTGGGTCAGCTGAAGTGGATTGAATTGGTATTTAAGTCCAGTCTAATGCTGGGGCTTTGTATTTTGTATTTTGTCTGAGGAAGGCTGTATATTATTGCAGCCAAAAGCGCTCACTTTGAATATCTGGAATAAACAGTCCATGCCATTTTTCATCTGGTTGCTGCTGCCTGGTATTTTGAAGTCTAAGTAATGCTTTCATGTTATTCTGGTGGAAGAAGCTATGACTTATTTTATGTGGTCAGGAGGCATGTTGAGTCATTATTAGGGCTTAGAGACAGTTTGTAACTGGGACTGCTTTCATTTAACAAGGAAGTCCACCATGTTAGCTTAAAAGACCACTACTCTAATTTTGCCCAGTCTATTTTTTCCACCTATGCTGATCTTTTTGAGGACAAATTAGGCAAGCTTCCAGTTGTGTACTCCATGAAGTTAGACCCAGATGTCAGCCCAGCTGTCAGACCAGCCCGAAAAGTTCCAGTAGCTATGCAGACCAGAGTCAAAGCCAAACTAGACAAAATGGTGTAACAAGGTGTGATCTGTCCAGTAGCCAAACTGATTGAATGGGTATCTTCCATGGTGGTAGCTCATAAGAAAAGACCAGATGACATCAGAATATATATTGATCCACAAGATTTGAATAAGGCATTAAAAAGGCCTCATAATCCAATGTGTACAGTCGAAGAAGTTGCAGCTGTTATGCCAAATGCCACAATTTTTTCTGTCTTAGATGCAAAGGGTTCATTTTGGTAAATTTTGCTTGACAAGAAATCCTCATTGCTAACTACTTTCAGTACTCTGTTTGGAAGTTACGGATTTCTGAGAATGCCATTTGGGATAAATTCTGCAAGTGAAGTCTTTCAGCATCCAATGGAGCAAATTTTTTCTGGGTATCATTGTGCAGTTATAGTAGATGACATACTAGTAGGAGGTAATGGTGAAGCTGAGCATGACAGAAAGCTCAGAAAAGTTCTGGAAATGGGCAGTAAATAAAGCAATAAATAGACCTATAATACTATTGGTTAGATCAAACATATCACAAAATCGCAATAGGTCTATATTTTAAGCTCAGTCCTCAGAAATGCAAATTCAGGCTGTGAGAAGTCACTTATGTTGGTCATTTATTTACCAGTTCAGGCTTATGACCAGATCCTTCTAAGCAAACAGCCATTCTTGAGATGTCAGTTCCAGACAATGTTCAAGTCTTGCATCATTTTCTTGGCATGGTTAACTACCTAGGCAAGTTCATTCCAGACTTGAGTCAAATATCTGCACCACTCAGAGAGCTGATATGTAAAGATGTGTCCTGGTCATGGTTAGTGCAACACCAGAGAGCATTTGATGTCCTGAAACAGAGAATGGCTAGTCCACCAACTCACAGATACTATGAAGTTAACAAACCAGTTACTTTTTCATGCGATGCTTTGAAATTTGGTCTTGGTGCAGTCATTTTATAAGAGGGTCAAACTGTTGATTATGCATCCAGTACCCTTACCCAAGCTGAGATGCAGTATGCCCAGATAGAGAAAGAACTCTTGGTAATTGTGTTTGCATGTTCCAAGTTCCATGGTTATGTTTATAGTAGAACAATTCAGATCGAAACAGACCGCCAACCTCTAGTCACTATTTTGAGAAAGCCTATGCATGCAGCTCAAGCCAGATTACAACATATAGGTTCATAGGTAGGTACTAGGCTATTGGCCCTAGGGCCTATATAAACCTAGCCAAAGGTACCCTGGCTTTCGACACCCAAGAAAATTATTTTCCTGTGCCACTGTCGAGCAGAGCCACACAGAAGTGATCCCCAGGGTGAATTTCCTATCTCCCATCCAATCATCAAGATTTTTCTTGAACAGTGCTAATGAGGAGCTTTGTTTGATATAGATAAGAAGTTTGTTCCAGAGTATGGGAAGTCTCTGGGATGGGAATCTATCCCTCCAGCAAGTTCTGTTTATTGTGGTGACGAGGTTTAGGTCCCTAGAGCGTGTAGCTCGTAGGTATTGGGATTTCTTTAAGTGGAGAATGTCTAAAAGCTCTGGGTTTGACATAGCTTTGTGTGTTAGGCAGAGATCACCTCTGAGTAGGCGATATGCAATGGAGTAAAGCTGCAGTTTTTTGAGACGGTCTGCATAGGGCATCTCTTTGAGGCCGGTAATCCTCTTTGTGAGGTATTTCTGTGGCCTTTCCAGTTGTTGTAGATGTCTTGTGAGGTACATACCAAAAGGGGCATTATACACTATAATGGGTCTAATGAGTGATGTGTAGAGGGGAACAATGACCTCTTTTTTCCTGGATGAGAAACCTTTTGTGATGAGGTGTGCCACATAGAAGGATTTCCTGACTACTGTGGCGATGTGATTATCAAAGGAGAGACTACTGTCCACCTGTGTCCCAAGGTCTGTTATCACACGTTTGGTGTTAAGTAGACTACCACCTATGTGGTAGTTCATGGGTACTGAGTTTTTACCAAAAGGAATGACAATGCACTTTTTGGCATTGAGCTTGAGGCCATGGCTTTGACACCAGGCATCTGTCTCAGCAAGGCCCTTTTGTAGGATGTCCACATCTTTTGGAGTTTTGATTATGGCTCCTAGTTTGCAGTCATCTGCAAACTTTGTTAGCCAAAGACCTTCTGTGTTGGCCTGTACTTCAGAGAAGTAGATACCAAACAAGAGAGGACCCAGGAGTGAACCCTGTGGTACTCCACTTGTCACTGGTCTGAAGCTGGATTTGGAGTCTGCTAGTTTCACAGTGTGGGTTCTGTCAGTGAGCCAGTTGGCAACCCATCTTGTGACATAGGGATTTATACCTAGTTTAGTGAGTTTATCTATAATTCCAGAGTGGGGGGATGGTGTCAAAAGCCTTGGCGAGATCTAGATAGGCTGTGTGAACCACCTTGCCCTCATCTACGGCTTTGGTGACTGCTTCAAAGAAGTCTATCAGGTTTAGGAGACATGATCTACCTTTTACAAACCCAAACTAGATGGGGTTCTGAGTTTGGAGATTACCAATGTTATTGTTTATAAGTTCCATGATGATACGCTCCATAGCCTTGCAGACCAGGCTTGTTAGGCTAATGGGGCGGTAGTTTCCAGGGTCTGTGATGGCTCTCCCTTTGTGGAGTGGGATAACTGTTGCTGTGCGCCATTCAGTGGGCACATAGCCTGAGGTGAGGCTATGATTGAACATGGTACTTAGGTGGGGTGCCAGTTCGTTCTGTAGTTCATGTAGAACACAGCCTGGGATGTCATCAGGTCCCATGGATGCTGTGTTCTTGGCTTTGGATAGTGTGTTTTTTACCTGTGCAGCCGTGATTACAGGAACTTTGCATTCTTCTGGTATAGAGATGGGCCCTTTAGGGGATGACAGAGGGGTAAAGTTAGCACTGAACCTATCTGCCAGGATGTTGGCAATATCCGTTGGTTCTGTATATTTAGTGCCATTGTGCTGTAACTCAGAGCAGATCTGAGTGTTTCCATTGAGATTCTTGACATAGCTATAGAATGCTTTGTGGTTGTCTTTAAAGTCAGTGGTGATTTTGTTTTCATAACTAGCTTTGGAGGATTTTATGAGGGATCTCAGCTTCTTACTGAAGCTGACCAGGGAGTTTCTCCAATCATGGGATTTTACTCTTTTTTTGCAGCAGTTTCTTTTTTCTGTTGTAGAGTTTGTTTATGGTAGGGGACCACCAGATTGGCTTCCTTTTTTTGGAGGATAGCATCTTGGTTCTGTTAGGGATTGCACGATCCATGCACTCATGTAAGTGCTTATAAAGTGCATTTGTGTAGGATTCAGCAGTCATACCTCTATTGTCCGTCAGCATGGGTGTCGTGAAGTTTTCCACTTCTGTCTTAAGAAGTGTGAAGTTGGCTTTGGAGAAATTTTTTACTGTGGTTTCCCTACTGGGGGTGGGGGAGGGATGTGGATGTCTAGGGTGATTAGCTTATGGATGGATCTGACCGTGGAATTGACCTCTGGTGTGGAGCACCGGTTTCCCATGTTGGTAATAACCAGGTCTAGGATATTGCTGCCCCTGGTGGGGGTGTGGATAAGTTGATCCATGTCATTGGAATTTGTGAATTCCAGAAAACATTGAGCACAAGAGTTGGTACATGAGTAGTTTTCTCAGTTAATGGTAGGGTAGTTGAAATTGCCCATTATTAGGGTGTTAGGGTGTACCCTAATATTTTCCAGTGTATTAAGAAATGAGGAGTGGGAATCCTGGGGCATGGTGGCGGATCTGTAGCAAGCTACAATTTGGATTGCGGTCTTGCCCAGAGTTAGTTGCACTTGGATAATATCGGATGCATTATGCTGAGCAACTAGCCTGGAGGTGTGGATATCCTTAATGAATATGGACATGCCTCCGCCTTTAGTGTTTCGGTCCAGGTTAGGTGGCCGAAAGGTGTGGTATGAATTATAGCCTGGTAATGCAGGGGTACTCTCTGGAGCCTTGAACCAGGTCACTGTCACTGCACAGATGTTGATGTTCTCCATTTTAAGGAGTGCCTCGAGAGAGTGCATTTTGAGGTTTAGACTTCTAGCATTGAGTAGCAATACCCTCAGATTCTTCTTGCCTGTACCTGTTAGGGTGGTGAATTTGTCATTTGAACCTTGCCTAAAAAAGGCACTACAGGGGTGTGGCTAGAGCCTTAGCCAGTATACGGAATCCCAGGGGCGACAGGTGCAGGCCATCTCTGGCAAAGCATTGTGGCTTGTCAATCATGTCATCCCAGGCAGACAGATACTGGATCCCCTTAGAATGACACCAGAAGCTTAGCCAATTGTTGAAGTCAATCATTTTGTCCTTGTACTGTGGTATCATTCTGGGTGATGGCAGGATGCTTCTCAGGGCTAGGGTCATACCTGCCTGGGCCAGAAGATCAGACAGCTCCTCCATGTCCCTTTTCATGTAGTCCAAGGAGGTACGTCTCAGGTCATTCACACCAACATGGACAATGACAGATTCATATTTGTATGTGTTGTGGAGTGACCTGAGTGCATGCATTATGTGGCGGATCCTGGTATCCGACAGGCAGCTGACAGTAACTTTCTCCTTGTTTAGCCTGGTGAGTGGAACATCAGTGTGCCTGACTATAGAGTCACCTATGACTAGAGTGTTGGGTACGTTGTTATGCCTTATGGGCTGTGGTTGAGTGGCACACTGAGTTTGTGGGTTATGTGTCATTTGGGTTGTGTTTGGGGTGGAGGTTGCTTGGGTTTCTGCTTTGAGGGTCCCTGTTGCTTGGGCAGGTTTTTACTGAGAGCCTCCGCGAATGTAGGTGTGTGTTTTGTGTTTCTATGTGTGTGTTTTGGTGGTGTAGGTTTTGAGGGACTATGTGCCGAGTGTGGTGTGGTGCAAGTGTTTACCTTCTCCTCTTGACTGTCTAGTCTAGTCTTGGGTGAAGAGAGCTTTGCTTCCAGTTTGGCTATATAAGTGCATCTCTCACAGGTTGTAGTGTTGGGTGGTAGGAGGAGAGGGTTGTCTGTGTACATGAGGCAATTACTGCATTGTCCCAAGATGCCCAGATTCATCAGGTAAACAGGAGAAAACACTGGGAGCTGACCCTTAGACACGCCTGGATAGGTGCTTATTTGTTAAGTACTCCTCTTGACTGTCTAGTCTAGTCTTGGGTGAAGAGAGCTTTGCTTCCAGTTTGGCTACATAAGTGCATCTCTCACAGGTTGTAGTGTTGGGTGGTAGGAGGAGAGGGTTGTCTGTGTACATGAGGCAATTACTGCATTGTCCCAAGATGCCCAGATTCATCAGGTAGACAGGAGAAAACACTGGGAGCTGACCCTTAGACATGCCTGGATAGGTGCTTATTTGTTAAGTACTAGAAACTGTTTTCCTCTAGGCAGTGAGGAAAGCTGAGTGCTGTAGTAATTTGTAGCTAATTTATTGCTTACAATAAGTTCTGAACAAGTGCTGAAACAAAAAACTGGCTAGTTCTAAGAAACAAAATTAAGCTAGAAGGCTTCCCTCCAACATAGAAAGGCTTGGGCCCTAGAAGCCTACAAATAGTCCTGGACACAGCAAGTCTATATCCAGGCTAGACTACCCACAGGAAAGGCAGGAAACAAGCTTTGAAAAATTTTTTTTTTTTTTTTTTTTTTTAGTGGAAAGAGAGAAAGGAGTAGCAGAAACTAAGCTGATTGGCCTTCTCAAATGTTCTCCCTGTACTGGGTAGAATGAGGTAATGACACTAGACTGGGAGGAGGGTCCCAGATCAAATTTACACTAGGGGCGGGAAACTGCAAAGCCACTAACACTATACCAACAGGGAGGGAGGGTGGGAGACAAACTGCAGAAATGTTTCTCACAGCTGAAAAGCAGCAGTGAGACTAAATGAAAGTTTTAAAGAGCTAAAGGAGCCTCTAGAAAAAAAGAGTTTAACTGCAACAAGTTATCAGAAACAAACAACCCAACAGATGCTTAATAAAAGTGGACAAATTCCAGTTAATACCTCACACACAGTGAAACTAGCTAGAAAAATACACAGTACACAAACTGCTATAAATAACAAAGAAATAAAGAACAAAATAAACAAAAAGAGGATACTTAATGTTATATATTATAGCTCCGAGTTTGCTCAGTGTCCTTCCTTCGATTAGCTCAGTGTAAAATGGCAGAACACTCACAACTGAACTTCTTAGGTAACAGAAAGTTGAAACCTGAGACAGCTTTTAAGAAAGAAACAATGAGGTGCTTAGTCTAAGCTGTAGTCCAAGTGACCTCAGTCAGCCAATGACCTCAAATTTACTAAGTTGGGCATTAATCCCTATGTCACCCAATGGGTTGCTAAATGGCTTACTGATAGAACCCACACTGTAAAAGTAGCCAACTCCAAATCCAGCTCCAGACAAGTGACAAATGGAGTACCTCAGGGTTCAGTCCTGGGGCCGCTCTTGTTTGGCATCTACTTCTCTGAAGTACAGGTCAACACTAAGGGACTCTGGCTAACAAAGTTTCCAGATGACTGCAAACTGGGAGCCATTATTGAATCCCCAAATGATGTGGATACTCTACAAAAGGGCCTTACAGAAACAGATGCTTGGTGCCAGAGCCATGGGCTCAAGCTCAATGCCAAGAAATGTATTGTTATCCCCTTTGGGAAAAACATGTATCCATGAATTACCATATAGGTGGCAGTACACTAAACACAGAAAGTGTGATAAGAGACTTAGGGACACAGGTGGACAGTGGTCTCACCTTCGATAACCACATCGCCACAACAGTCAGGAAATCCTTCTATGTGGCACACCTCATCACGAAGGGCTTTTCATCCAGAAAAAAGGAGGTCATTGTCCCACTGTACTCATCCCTCATTAGACCCATTATAGAATACAATGCCCCATTTGGTATGTACCTCTCAAGACATCTGCAACAACTGGAAAGGCCTCAGAAATACCTCACTAAAAGAATCGCAGGCCTAAAGCAGATGCCCTACGCTGACCGCCTTAAAAAACTCCAGCTATACTCTGTCGCATATCGTCTACTCAGAGGCAATCTCTGCTTAACATACAAGGCCATGTCAAACCCAGAGCTGTTGGACATGCTACACTTAAAGAAATCCCAATCCCTCAGAGCTACATGCTCCAGGGATCGAAACCTTGTCATCACAATAAACAAAACATGCTGGAGGGATAGGTTCCTGACCCAGAGACTCCCCAGACTCTGGAATAGATTGCCCATACATGTCAAGCAGAGTGCCTCTTTGGACCTCTTCAAGAGGAACCTTGATGATTGGGTGGGAGAAAGGAAATTCACCCCAGGGATCACGTCAGTCGCCCAGCTAGACAGGGGTCCAGTAAAGTAAATAATGTGGGAAGAAATAGCCAGGGAATTGTTATGGCTAGGCTTGTATAGGCCCTAGGGCTGATAGCCTAGTACCAACCTATGAACCTATGAACAATTCTCTCTCACTGAAATGCCTGATGGCTTTGGCTAAACCAAGATGTCCCTGAATATGTGCTCAGACACACAGCCTCCACAAACACTAGGCCCAAATACAAGCCTGAATATGGAAATGCTACAAATATCCCCACTACTTAGAAACAAACTGCAGAAATGTTTCTCACAGCTGAAAAGCAGCAGTGAGCCTTTAAATGAAAGTTTTAAACAGCTAAAGGAGCCTCTAGAAAAAAGAGTTTAACTGCAACAAGTTATTGGAAACAAACAACCCAACAGATGCTTAATAAAAGTGGACAAATTCCAGCTAATACCTCACACACAGTGAAACTAGCTAGAAAAATACACAGTACACAAAGTGCTATAAATAAAGAAATAAAGATGATAAAGAAATAAATATGATGTTGAGATTGCAAAAGTATCATTTCATTCTTGTCTACAAGAAAGGCAAACTTCTTTATCTTGCTGATACATTGTCCAGATCACCAGTATCAACCACTGAACAGAATGAGAATGAGCACTTTGATTTTGAAGTCATGGAAGTGAATACATTTTCTTCCACATGTCTTGAAGAGCTTAGAGATCATACAGTCACAGATCTGGTTTTACAGAAGCTCAACCATAGGTTCATAGGTTGGTATCAGGCTATCGGCCCTAGGGCCTATACAAGCCTAGCCATAACAATTCCCTGGCTATTTCGTCCCACACTATTTACTTACCACTTTATCAAAGAAGGATGGCCATCAAAATAATCCAGTTTGCCTCCAGAAATACAACCTTATTTTCCATACAGAGATGAGATTTTGTCAGACAATGCTATCATCATGAAAGGTCCTAAAGTTGTTGTTCCAAAGTCTTTGCAACAAGAGTACATTACTATCTTACATCAGGGTCACCCAGGAGCAGACTCTACCAAAAGAAGGGTGAGAGGATTAGTATTTTGGTCTTCTATTTTACAAGATATTGAGACAGTACTTTCATCTTGTTCAGTATGTAGCAGTATTAGGCTGCATCAACAGAAAAAAACACTTCAGCTGAACCAGATTCCTGAACTACCTTGGTCGACAGTAGCCATCGACATTTTCGAGTGGAATGGTTAACATTATTTGGTTCAAAGGTTCATAGGTTCATACTAGGCTATCTGCCCTAGGGCATTTATAAGCCTTGCCAGAGTGTGTTTGGCTTTCGCCACCCATTTTAAATTAATTTTGCTATGCCCTTTTTCAAGGTTAGTATACTGTGCCTCTGTCTAACAGTGACACAGAAGTGATACCCGGGTTAAACCTACGATCTCCCATCCACTCATCAAGATTCCTCTTGAAGAGAGTCAATGAGAGACTCTGCCTAACCTAGACTGGGATTTTATTCCAGAGTGAAGGGAGCCTCTTGGTTATGAATCTGTCCCTCCAGCATGTCCTATTTATTTCAGTGCTGAGGTTCAAGTCTCTCGAGCGTGTGGCTCGATGGGATTTGGATTTTCTGAGGTGTAGCATGTCCATTAATTCCGGGTTGGACATGGCTTTATACGTCAGGCACAGATTGCCTCTGAGCAGGTGGTATGCCACTGAGTACAGCTGGAGTTTCTTTAAGCGGGCAGCATATGGCATCTTTTTGAGCCCTTTGATCTTCTTGATGAGGTTCTTTTGGGGTCTTTCCAGTTGCTGCAGGTGTCTGGTAAGGTACATCCCAAAAGGGGCATTGTACTCAATTATGGGCCTGATGAGGGATGAGGAAAGAGGCACGATGACCTTCCCTGATCTAGATGTGAATCCCTTCATGATTAGGTGGGCTATATAAAATGTTTTTCTAACCACTTTGGCCACGTGGTTGTCAAATGAGAGATTGCTATCAACTTGGGTTCCCAGGTCCCTAATTACTTCTTCTGTACTTAATGGATTACCACCTATGTGGTAATTTGTGGGCACTTTGTTTTTGCCAATGGGGTTGACTATACACTTTTTGGTGTTTAGCTTGAGGCCATGGCTCTGGCACCAGTTGTCTGTTTCTATGAGGCCCTTTTGGAGGATGCTTGTGTCGGCTGGATAGTTGATTATGGCACCCAGTTTGTAGTCATCTGTGAACTTGGTCAGCCACAGTCCTTCCGTGTTGGCCTGTACCTCCGAGAAATATATACCGAACAAGAGAGGTCCCAGGACTGAGCCTTGTGGGACGCCACTTGTAACTGGTTTGGAGTCTGACATGGCTCCAGCAATTCTAACCATGTGGGTTCTGTCCTTAAGCCAGTTTGCAACCCATCTAGTGACATAGGGGTTTATATTTAAGCTGGTGAGCTTATCTATAATGCCTGAGTGGGGTATTGTATCGAAGGCTTTTGCGAGGTCCAGGTAGGCTGTGTGGACCACCTTCCCCTCGTCAGTGGCATTGGTGACTGTTTCAAAGAAATTGACCAGGTTTAAGAGGCAGGATCTGCCCTTAACAAAGCCAAACTGGGTAGGATCCAGTGTCTGTAGGTCCCCAATATTTTTATTTATGAGGTCCATGATGATCCTTTCCATAGCTTTGCAGACCAAGCTAGTCAGGCTTATAGGGTGATAGTTTCCAGGATCCGTTGAGGCACCACCTTTGTGGAGAGGGACCACTGCTGCTGTACGCCACTCTTTGGGTACATATCCTGTAGTAAGGCTGACATTGAACAGCAGTTTTATGTTTGGGTTTAGCTCTTCTTGGAGTTCATGTAGGACGCAGCCCAGGACACCGTCTGGTCCCATTGATGCTGTGTTTTTTGCTTTGGAGAGGGCAGCTCTTACCTGAGCATCTGAGATGTCAGGGGGGCAGCACTCTGCTGTGATAGATATTTGCCCTTTTGGTCGGGGGGGAGAAGTTTGCACTGAACCTGTCAGCTAGCATGTTGGCAATGTCTGTGGGTTCGGTGTATTTGTTGTCATTTTGGACTAATTCTGAGCATATCTGGGAATTCCCACCCAGGTTACTAACATAACTAAAGAAAGTCTTGTGATTATCCTTAGTGTCCTGTGCAATTTTTCTTTCGAAGCTGGCCTTAGACGATTTTATGAGTGCCTGTAGTTTTTTGCTAATACTGATCAGAAATGCCTTCCCTTTTTGGGATTTTGCTCTATCGTGTAGTAGCTTCCTCCTTCTATTGTATAGTTTGTTTATGGCTGGGGTCCACCAGACAGGACGTCTGCCTTTGGAGGATTGGGTCTTGGTTTTATTTGGGATTGCATGATCCATGCATTCCTGAAGGTGTTCATAGAATGCGTTTATAAAGGATTCTGCGGTCTGGGACGTATTTTCCACAAGCCCGGGGGCTTTGAAGGATTCCACCTCGGTTTTGAGGAGTGTGAAATTTGCTTTAGAGAAGTTTTTCACTGTGGCTTTCTGGGCAGGGGGTGGGGTCGGGATGTGAATATCCAGTGAGATTAGTTTATGGTCTGATCTTACCAGTGAAGGATACACTTCTGATCTGGAGCATAAAGTCCCCATGTTGGTGATGATCAGGTCCAGTATGTTTTCCCCTCTTGTGGGAGTGGTAACAAGTTGTTCCATAGCATTTGAGTTTATAAATTCTAGGAACGTTTGGGCTAGGGTGTTGGAGCTAGAGAAATGCTCCCAGTCTATGTTTGGGTAGTTGAAGTCGCCCAATATAATGGTGTTTGGAGAGACCTTCATATTTTCCAGTGTTCTCAGGAAGGCCGAGTGGGGTTCCTGGGTTTGGGAGGGTGGTCTGTAGCAGGCTATAAACTGGAAGGCAGTTTTATCCACTGTTAGTTGCACATGGATAGTCTCTGATGCTTCGTGCTGTGCCACCAACCTGGAGGTGTGGGTATCTTTGATGAATATTGATACTCCCCCTCCTTTTGTGGTTCAGTCCAGGTTTTGGGGCCGAAAAGCATAGTATGAGGTATAACCTGGTAGTGCTGGGGTGCTCTCAGGAGCCTTGAACCAGGTTTCTGTTACTGCACAGATATTGATGTTCTCCATGCTAAGGAGAGTTTTGAGTGCATGCATCTTGAGGTTTAGACTTCTGGCGTTGAGTAGCATTACTCTTAAGTTTCTTATCCCTTGTGATACCTATGGAGGTGGGTTTGTCTTTTGAGCCTTGCCTAAAAAGGCACTATGGGGGTAGCAAGAGCCTTTGCCAATATCCGAAAGCCCAGGGGTGACAGGTGCAAGCCGTCCCTAGCGAAGCATCGTGGCTTGTCGAGCATGTCATCCCAGGCTGACAGGCATTGGATCCCCTTTGAATGACACCAATACTTAAGCCAATTGTTGAAATTGTTCATCTTGTCTTCATATTGTGGCATCATTCTTGGTGAGGGTAGGATGCTACTCAAGGTCAGGGTCATACTGGCCTCGGCTGCATGCTCAGAGAGCTCCTCTATGTCTCTTTTCATGTAGTCCAGGGAGGTACGTCTCAGGTCATTCACACCAGCATGGACAATGACTGAGTCATATTTGTACTTGCCTTGGAGTGACCTGAGTGCTTGTGTTATGTGGCGGATCCTAGCGCCCGACAGGCAGCTCCCTGTGACCTTCTCCTTGTTCAGCCTGGTGAGCGGGACATCAGTGTGCCTGACGATAGAGTAACCTATTACAAGTGTATCAGGTGTGTTGTTTAGCCTTAAGGGCTGTGACTGTTCGGCACACTGGCTTTGTGAGCTATGTGTTGCATGTGTTTTGTTTTGGGGTAGCGGTTGCTTGGGTGTCTGCTTTGGAGGTCTCTGCTGCTTAGGCAGATTTTTATTTAGAGCCTCCGAGTATTTTTTTGTGTGTTTATGTGTTTGGTTTGCTGTCATGGTAGGTCTATGTGAGACTGGAATTGTAGTGAGTGTGGTTTCCTTCTCCTCCTGACTGGTTACGCCAGTACTGAGTTGAGAGAGCTTAGCCTCCTGGTGTTAGTAGACTCTTATTCCAACTGGTTCAAGAGTGACCTACTTCCCAATCTAGCATCCAATACTGTCATTACTAAGAGGAAGCATCATTTTGCAGCCCATGGGTAGTCTGCACAAAATTATTCCTGACAGTGGCACGCAGTTTACAGGCCAACAGTTGAAAAGATTTGCCAAAGAGTATGACTTTCCTCATGTCAAGAGTATCCCAGATTATCTGCAGTCAAATGGTTTGGCAGAACGTTCAGTGCAAAGCAGTTACTAGAGAAGTTGAAGCAAGACAATAGTGATATTTTCCTGAATCTCATAAATATTCCTCGTGATAAACATCTTGGTTCACCTGCTCAGACACTTCTGTCGAAACAAATCAGAACCATATTACCAATCAGTTGTCAATTGTTGGTTCCATGTGTCAAGAACAACAGGTCAGTGAAAGCCAATCTGTTGAAGAAGCATTTAACCCAGAAGTCCTACTACAATAAGACCAGCAAACCACTCAATCCATTACGAGAAGCAGAAGTGGTAAGAATGCAAACATCCAGAGGTTATGATCGGATTGGAGTCATGAAAAATATTTGCCCAGAGTCAAGATCATACATTGTGGAATGACAAGGGGTAGACTTTAGGTGGAATTGGAAACATTTGATACCTGTGTCTGAGCCTATACCACATCACCCAGCCTTTGAGAAAGACTCTTTATCTCAGAGTGAGTTGTCCAGTGTTTCAGTTCCAGAGGAAGTTCAAGAGAGCATTCCCATTCATGTGATGAATCCCGAAGTTTCTGATATGAGTTTTTTTACCAAAGACTGTCCCTGTTGCTAAACCCAGTCCTGAGTGTTATGTTACGATATCCGGTTATATCTCCAGACAGTGTTCTAGATACATGGCCACTTGGAGATGAACATTGTGATGTTAAGTTGTCCATCTCGCCTTCATTCTTGCTGGATGGGTTCGGAGCCGACCTCGGCTCCGGCTCGGCCACTCTAAAAGCTCGAGAGTTGGTTCCACCGGCTCGAGGCTCCCCTTATATCCCACAATGCTAGGCGGTATTACCTCAGATCTCGTTTGCCGCTACAGCGATCGAGGTGTATTGTTTCTACCGGCTTCAGGTCAGTTATTATAGATTACTCTATAGTTAAATTAAACCCCCTTAATTTAGTCTTTTATAGTTAATTCCCTTAACTTAGTGGATTTTGACCCTTTCCTTCCTGTTTATCCACCCTTTTTTCCACAAGAACTTATTAGTTCTTCCCTCAGGCCTTCGGGCCCTTCCATCCCCTTAGTGGAGTGTATGTGTTTTTTTTAGGGATCTGAAAAAGAACTAATTTTTTTTAGTTAACCTTGTGGACAGTGTAATCGGTGTGTTTGTGTGTGTGTGTGGTTACACTTTCCTTGAAAATGTCTAAGGAGTCAAAGGTCTCAGGCTTCAAGAAGTGTGACTCGTGCTGTCAGAAAATGTCTCTGACAGACGGTCACACTTCTTGTGTATACTGCCTGGGACCTTTACACCTGCAGGACTCTTGTGCTGTATGCCATGGCTTCAGCCCTAGAGTCCTGCAGGAAAGAAAAAACAAACTTATCTTAAGAGGTTTGCTTAAGCTTGAGGGTTCCCCTACTGCTACTTCGGGCAAACCCTCTAAGGCTTCTAGGTCCTCGACTCCAGCTTCTGAGTCGAGGCCTAAGGCTTCGAAACCTACTGCTACATCGGCTCCGGCTGGAGCCGATGAGTCTCGAACTGCAGCTTCTGTGGTTCCCTCGGCTCCAGCTGGAGCCGAGGCATTGAAAATTCCCTGGTCGGCTCCGATCAGACCATCGGAACCGACATCTAGAAAGAGGTCCAGGTCACCTTCCCTTGGCTCTGTTCATTCGGCTCCAGCGTCTCCCTTGCTGTCTGAACGGAGCCATAGATCTCACTCCTCTAGATCATCGAGGCTTTCGGATCATGACCTTCAGAGGGTAGTGAGTCGACTTCTTAAGTCCGAGGCACTGGCCCAAATGCTTCAGAGCCCGACTCATCAGTCGATGCTTGACCCTATCCCTCAAAATGTTCCTCCTCCGACTCCTTTGAGCTCGGAGCCGGGGCGTTTCGGAACCGAGACTGTGGTAGCGCCGGAACCGATACAATTGTCTTCGGTTCCGTCGTCGGCTCCGATTTCTTCCTTGGAAGAATCTCGGGGCCGGACTTCCTCGTCGGCTCGAGGGTGAGTGGCATCGGACCCTTGTCCGACCCCGCTCTCCCTCTCGATGCTTCGGCGCTGGTGAGTTCCGCTCCGACATCGGCCTCGGAGCCATCACTGTCGGTGCTGAGGGGGGTTCTCAGCTTTTCGGAGCGGGGACCTCTGGCTCTGCCTGACAGAGGTGCGTTCGAGGTCATGCGGAGTGTGTTGGAACCTGGTTCAACTCCACAGTCGGCTCCATCCGCCCCTCCCTCTTCGGTGCCTCAGGTTATGTCTACTCACTCCCTCATCCCAGACCGCAGAGAGCCAGCTCCTCAAGAATCCCCTGTGGGATCTCATCCTCTTCCGAGGCCTCTCCTGAATTGGCAGGGGAGCCCCTAGGAAGAGAAAGTGTAAGAGGAAGCACATAGACTCACCTGAGTCTGTCACCTCTGACACAGATTTAGAGGATTCGAGGGTTCCCCTGCTCCTTCTGAAGATGTCTCCTTTGCAGACATTCTAGAGATCCTGAAACAGAGGGAAATTGGCCAGCCCTTAACCCTTCGGAGGATGAATCTGTGTATCTTGAGGCGTTTGGCTCTCGCCCTTCCACCTCCTGGGTGTCCCCCCCCCCCTTGGCCCCCTCATGCAGGTGGTAGCAAAAAAGGCTTGGACGGCTCCTGACTCAGTGGACCCCACCCCAGGAGACCTTCAAAGTTTATCACAGCACCAGCAGATAAGCAATTTCTGACCAAGGGAGTTTCTGTGGATGCTATGGTGGTAGCTGCTGCCACTAAGAAGGAACTAGCTGATCCTTCGGTGCCTGTCCATCCTCCTAACAAGGAATCTAGGTCTATGGACAGGTACGGGAAGCGGATGTTTTCGTCAGCGACCTTTGCTATGCGTTCGCTTAACTACCTATGCCATTTCACTCGTCTTCAAAGAGACTTGATCAAGGAAGCGAGTGAGATGTTGAAGGACCCTACAGCTGCGGGTTTTCAGGACAAGATGAATGCTCAGCTGGTTACCCTAAACTCTATAGCTAACTCCTCCATGCGCCTCCTTTCATATGCGGCTGATGGAGTGAGCAGAGCCGCAGGGACAGGTGTCGCCTTACGCCGGCATGCCTGGATGCGGCTATGCAATTTTGGACCTTTAAAACGCCTTTCACTAATTTCCCGCTTTGATGGATCATCTCTTTGGTCCTCAAGTGAAAGAAACCTTGACGAGGTGCTAGACGGATGGCAAAACTCTTTCTGCCGCCGGAGTCCGTTTTCTACTCCTTCTAGGCCTTACCCCAAAGGCCAGAAAAGTGGGAAAATGTGGTTCCGCAAACAATCTCAAGGGACTTTGCCTGACGACAGAGTCGGTTCCCTCCAGAGGCAGAGGGGAACAATAATGGTAGACGCCGCCCTAGAGGCAGGGGGTCCGCAGAACCAGGGCAATCGAGAAACCTTTTCCGATAAGCCCTTCCAGTATCCCTGAGGTGTTGCCCGACTGTCCACCTTCGGAGGCAGTCGGGGAAGATTGTCACTGTACCCAGAAGCCTGGCGATCCCTAACTCAAGACAAGTGGGTACAGTCCATCAATTCAAGGCTATTCCATTCCGTTCTTTCAGATTCCAAATCAATCAAAAATCCCTTCCAGATGTTCCACCCGCTCAAAGGGATCAAGCAGCTTGGAAATATCAAAGTTGCTTGCAAAAGAGCCATTCAGCCAGTGCCAGCAGACCAGCAAGGATCCGGAATCTACTCCAAATTCTTTTTGGTTCCAAAGAAAACAGGGACTGAAGACCCATTTTGGATCTCAGTATCTTGAACAAGTCGGTCAAGAAAACAAGATTTCAGATGGTCACGCTACAATCCATCCTACCCCTATTGGGAAAGGAAAACTGGATGTGCTCTATAGACCTCCAGGATGCGTACTATCATATAAAAATGAACAGACGCTCCAGGAGATTCCTCCGCTTCCGGCTGGGAACCAGTCACTTTCAATTCAGAGCCCTGCTCTTTGGTCTCACCACTGCCCCCCGGGTGTTTACCAAATGCATGGCAGTGGTAGCTTCTCACCTGAGACGTCAAGGATTCCAGGTGTTTCCATATTTGGACGACTGGCTCCTCACAGCTCCTACCAAGCATCTTCTTCTAATGGCCAGAGACTACACCTTTCGCATTTGTCAAAAGTTAGGCATCTCGATAAATTGCGAAAAGTCTGTTTTGTCGCCTTGTCATGCTATTACCTTCATAGGCGCAAATCTAGACACAGTCAACATGTCTGCGAGACTAACAGACCAAAGAAGAGCAGACATACGCAAACTGGTCTCCCTTCTCTTCCACAGCAACAGAGTCAAAGCCAGATTAGTTCTGAAAGTACTGGGGATTATGGCAGCTGCTATCCCTCTACTTCTATTAGCCAGATTTCACATGAGAATCCTTCAATGGATGCTCTTCACACAATGGTCGTACCAGCAACTTCCGATGTCCCACACCATTATGATTACGCAAGCATGCAAGAATCATCTTCTTTGGTGGATTTCTTCCCCCCAGCTCTTCCTGGGAAGACCCTTTGTTCCTTCCCCTCCGGTTGCTACTCTGACAACGGACGCCTCCCTGATCGGGTGGGGGGGGGCATTATCAGGGCAGAACAGTCCAGGGCATATGGCAACCAGACGAACGCCACTTGCATATAAATGTTCTAGAGATGAGAGCAGTGCTTTTAGCGTTGCAAGCCCTTCAAGACTCTCTTCCCTTGGGAACGATAGCAATCCAGACGGACAACATGTCTGTAGTGTGGTATATCAACAAACAAGGCGGAACCAGGTCCTATCCCCTATGTCGAAGCACTCAGACTGTGGCAATGGGCGATTTCTTCTCAGCGGTTTCTGATAGCAACGCACATCCCCGGGAAGTCCAATCTAATCGCGGACAAGTTGAGCAGAGCTATCCTCATGCCTCACGAGTGGTCGCTGAAAGATTCTATTTTGGAGAAAATTTTTCTCAAGTGGGGTCAGCCTTGCTGCGACCTTTTTGCTACTCCCCAAAACAGCAAGTGCAGAGATTATTTCACCCTATTCCGTTACCAGGCCAGCCCAGCAGAGACGCTCTAGTCCAAGTTTGGCCCGGGACTTCTGTATGCATTTCCTCCCTTCCCACTAATCTCTCAAGTGATACAGAAAGCTATCACTCAGAAGGCCTCATTAATCCTCATTGCTCCTTACTGGCCTCGACAGGTTTGGTTCCCCTTTCTACATCAATTTCTGTTGGAGCAACCTTGGCATCTGGACCTAGTTCCAGATCTTTTGATCCATCAATCGGGTCAGTTACATCGCCCTCCCCTCTCTGAACCTCACTGCTTGGTTCCTCCAATTCCAACCTTAGCCAGGCTTCCTCAAATATCTCACTCTGTTCGAGATATTTTGATAGCTTCCCATAAATCTTCCACTTGGAAGATTTATCTTAGTAAGTGGAAACGTTTTGCCTATTGGGCTCAAGGAAGGGACATAGATCCTTTCACTGCTTCCATCCAAATAGTCCTTGATTTTCTAGCTGAACTCTTCCATGCAGGTTCATCTCCTTCTACTCTTAAAGTTCAATTGGCAGCTATATCTAACTTTCATGTGGGCACCTCAGATTCTGCCATCATGTCTCACAAGCTTTGCAAAGCTTTCTTGAAGGGAGTTTTTCTTCTTAGACCTCCTATAAGAAATCCTCCTCCCTCTTGGGACCTTAATTTAGTTCTCACATCTTTAATTCTTCCCCCTTTTGAACCTGCAGCCTCCTGTTCAATGAAATTGCTATCCTGGAAGACTCTCTTTCTGGTAGCCATTACTTCAGCTAGAAGGGTCTCAGAGCTTCATGCACTCAGCAGTCGACCACCGTATCTTTTGTTTCATAATGATATTGTATCCTTACGGACCAATCCATCCTTTTTACCTAAAGTAGCCTCTGCGACAAATCTGAATCAAAACATTGACCTCCCTGTGTTTTTTCCTAATTTTTCTAACAGGTCTGAACAAAAATTGCATTGGCTAGATGTCCATCGTCAATTAAGGTATTATTTGGATAGGACCAAACAGATCAGAAAAACTGACCAGTTGTTTGTCTCTTATGCAGAAGGCAGAAAGGGCCTTTCAGTTTCGAAGGTATCACTTTCCAGATGGCTAACATCCCTGATTTCCTTTGTGTATGAAATTAGACACCAAAAGTTGCCTAACAAACCAAAGGCCCATTCGACTAGAGCTTTGGCTACTTCTATAGCTTTCCAAGACAGGCTGCCTATTGATACCATTTGTGCAGCAGCTACATGGGCTACTCCTCACACTTTCATTTCTCATTATAAGTTGGATTTAGCTTCTAGACATAGAGCTAATTTTGGTTCCACTGTACTCAAGAGTCTGTTCCGATAGGCCACCGGGACAAGGTGCTAGGGACGGTCCCATCCAGCAAGAATGAAGGCGAGATGGACAACTTAACATATAGAAGTTATGTTCTTACCATAACGCTCCATGTTAGTTGTCTTCTTCTCGCTTCTTCTTAAGGCCCCACCTCCTTCCCCCTAGCCTGGACAGACCTAGAGGTGTTTGATTGTGACCTCTCTTTCTACCACCTCTGTTGTATATAGGTATATGCTATACTGTGCATATATTCCTTCATCAGGTTTTCAGGTCACCTTCTTCCCTTCCTTTTATAGAGGTGGGTTTTCCCTTTTCCAGTGGTTCTGGAGTTATTATTGGCTGGGCCTAGCTTACAAACGAGATCTGAGGTAATACCGCCTAGCATTGTGGGATATAAGGGGAGCCTCGAGCCGGTGGAACCAACTCTCGAGCTTTTAGAGTGGCCGAGTCGGAGCCGAGGTCGGCTCCGAACCCATCCAGCAAGAAAGAAGGCGAGAAGAAGACAACTAACATGGAACGTTATGGTAAGAACATAACTTCTATTTTGTTTCTAATGTCTGTATCAATGCATGTTTAACTGCAGTGTCATTTTCATTTAAGGGCAATCTTTTTAAGAGGGAGGCTGTAGATCAATGTGTGTATGTCTCAAGCTATCCAACGGCTTGCACAAGTGTATAAATACTGAGCATTTGTGAACCTGACTGCTATTTTGTAGTAAACTGTTGAGATGTAAGCATTTATATTTAAGGTCTGTTAATCAGTTTGTTTATATTTAATGATGCTGCTAGCCCTCCTGATATGTTTCTGTGTAATTTGGCATAATGGTTAAGGTGCTTACCTTACAGACACAAGGTGCAGGGTTTGATTCTCACATGGAGTAATTGGCTAGACTCAAAATGGCCCACAAGGGCAGTTATCCTAGTACTAACCTATGAACCTAAATGTTCTACCCTGCCTGCTTGTCATCTGTGTTAGAGGGACAAGTGACATATATGTTGTAGAACCGAACCAAAAGAAATTGCTTTACAATTTCCCAAAAAAGTAGATCCAGCGTTCATTCCTCTGTAGATACTCCTTCAGAATTTCTGTAGACTTCAACTTGTCAGTCCTTTCTTTGTGGATGTGCAGAAGCATTAGGTGATTGTACCTTTTTCTCTGTCATAGTAGATCTTATATATGTTTTTATTCTGCATTGAGTAGAAAATGTCCTTTCCCCAGCTGCTGTACTCATTGGAACAAGGAGGTAAATTTGCAGTAGTTTTACTACTTCAGTGCACAGCATTTGCTGTTGGCAGTGCTTGTCCACCAAAGCATCAGTTATAGTGTCAATAGAGTATACAGTTATCACCTCTGGGAACACCTGCTGTACAAGTCATGGGAGCAGCTGCAACTGTGCAGTCAACCTACCAATATGTATGTCTTTACTTCCATATGTTCTCTCTGCAAATGAAGTGCAATTGGCTGCTTGAAGCAGCATATTCTCCATGGAAGACAATAAGGTATATGCTTCCTGATAAAAATGATGGTTGAGGTCTGAAAGAGACGCATCAACAGACTCAAAGTACATTTGACAGTAATAGTCTTTAGCAGAATCATGGTGATGATGAGGTACAGTACCATCCTGTAACCTTGCTGGGATTCTGTGCTTTCTAGGAAGCTTTGGCTTTTAATAATCTGTATTTGCTGAGCTCTATTCTTGATAGTGTCTAACACTTGATCAAAGTTATCACGTTGCCTTTGTAAGTTTAACTTGAGGCTGTTTATAGTATTTATTATAGTTTGTGCCATCAGTGTTTTTGCTTGTAATATATTTGCTACATGTTTCGATACACTGAATAGTAAGTCCAAAGTATGTTATAAACTTGGTCATCATCATTAACAATGTGGCTTTACTTTGTATATCAGAAGTCTTGTCATGCTGAAGGTCTTGCAGAGTGTCATAGTGTCTTTTATAGTTGGCTAAAATACCCTTAATACTGTTTTCTCTAGCTGTCCACTTTGTTGGGCAAAGTAAATGCAGTCCTATCATACTATATGGGTCATCATCCCCTGATACAACGCTTTCAAAATGAGCTATTCTCTGATGTAATGCACTAATAAGTACAGTAGCATCTTGAATAAAAGAGAGGGCATCTTCAATAGCAATGCTAGGTTTTGCACAGTTTTGCAACACCAAGTCTAAACAATGACTGGCACAGTGGACATTTAGAGCAAGTGAATTCTCTGTTCTAATTCTGATAGCAGCTACAGAAATACATCCACTCATATTGGCTGCTCCATCATATGCCTGTCCTGTTAAGTTTCCTAGTGGCAAATTACACCTTAATAAACCATCTTTCAGTGAATTTGTGATGGATTCTTCATCTGTCTTTTCTGTTTTATACATTCCAGTAAAATCTTCCTGTATAGTTAACCGTGGAAGTGACAGCTGTCGGACACATACAGTCCTGCTCACACTGACATGTCCCCAGATTCATCTGCTATTATGGAATAAAGCTTAGATTTGCACCTTAGCTCGTAATAAATTCTGTAAAAGCTGATGAGCCATGATCTCCATGATTTCATTCACAACATCAGAACTCTGATATGTTCCCTCCTGCACCCACTTCAGCAGCTGTGGTATGTCGTCTGCAGCATCTGCCTCAAGTTGCTTTCCTGTTCTTTTCCACGAATAGATAGTCCTTGTCTTACTAAAATAATTATTGATATCACCTGCTTTTGGAAATGTGTATGGTTCTTCAGTTGTACTAGGGAATGTTACTGGCTAAGTTGAGCAGCAATGTTCATTCTAGTGTTTTTGAAAACACTGTACTTCTCAACAGCTTCATGGTGGAATGAGGTCAGTTGATGTTTGTCGATTACTTTCTTCCAGTTACTGAATCCAGTCATACTGAATGTAGGTTCAATATATATAGTGATGAGATGTAACGAGTTTTCTTGTCACTGCACCACGGCAGTAATAACAATATACACATCCTTTGAAATGGCAGTAGGTTAACCAAGAGAAAGATGAAAACCATTTTGGTTGACAACTTTGACATTCAGTTTTTGATTTATTTCTCACAACAGTTTCTTAATACAGGTTTCTTTTACATTTTCTTTTTGGAAAATCTCATCAATATTGCTGCAACAAACTGAATTGCGTGCTAGAAAACAGGAAGGATCAGTAGTCATACATGTTGGTTCAAATGGAACAAGTGGCATTTTCTCAGTTGCATAATAGGTACTTAAAGTAGTATCATTTTTAAGAAGCAGATCTCGTCTTGAATTTTTTTCATCACAAGCTTTGTCCAGGGGTGAAGAAATTTCACCTTGCTGGTATTCTGCATCTTCCAAGGTAGATGGCACTTCTGGGAAGTGACTGTAGCTAATTCATGGTGGAAGCATCACAATCTGAGCTTGAAGTACAGCTGGCACCATCACTGTTGTCAAGGTTGTTGTGGTAGGCAAAATCCAAATCTAATATCTTCTGGAAATCCTCTTTTGCTTTGTTACATGAGGCAGGGGTGTTTACAGCAATATTTTCAGATTTCACAAGCTGAACTGGTCTCTTCTGTGATGTTCTGGATGCTTGCAATGGTAATGGAAGGGCCTGAGGTGTCTGTGATGTTTTCAGAGCTATCACTGTTGGGATGAGATGATGTGTGTGTTGTCTTGGAACCAGACCAATAACAGCTTTTGTGGGATCTTTGTAGCAATATCTGCTAGCTCTTTTGTGGCCTGCTTCCTCTTTCTGTCAGATTTTGGCATCTTTATTTTCAACTGAAAGACAGTCTAGTTCTTAAAAAGTTGGTCAGCATTACTGAATA
Organism: Protopterus annectens; assembly: GCF_019279795.1. Lineage (NCBI taxonomy): Eukaryota > Metazoa > Chordata > Ceratodontiformes > Protopteridae > Protopterus > Protopterus annectens. Next base: position 1,630,559,134 of record NC_056729.1, read on the forward strand.
GCATTGGTCACAGGCAGGGTCACTATGTCTCCTTGTCAAAGGACTTTGTTACCTGCACATAAAATGTTTACATTAAAGTATTAACAGAACAGTGAAGCCTAGTCTGTGTCCACCTAGTATCTTCTATCACTATATAAACTCATCAGGTATTTCTTCATCTTTAACTAATATCAAGCACACCACCATTTACTTGGTGTATATTTACTTTTTCACTGTGGAGGCATAAGGTTTGTGTGCTTACTTTTTTGCATTTCTTATCCATTTGGTTGTTTGCTAACAGATGTCACAGAATAACTCTTTCTTCAAATACTGAAACCTCCAATTTAGTTGTAAGTACAGGCACTAACAAGCAATGCAAGTGCAAGCTTTCTTTCCAGTGTCGCACATTAAAAAGGATCATGCTAAAATTGGTGGCAAGAAAATTACTTGGTTCACAGAAATAGATACCACAAGGTATTTGAAACACGTTTGGGGAACGTTAAGTTATAACCAAGTACATCATTTCAACTGCTGTTTTGCTATAATAAGCAAAGCAGTAACTTTAGTCAACTACCTAAGTAGACAAAATTGCATGAGCATCCTGGAATCCTATGTCTGAAAACATTCACACATAGGAAACATCTGCAGCTGTTCAGAGAGACAGTGGTACTGCCCTCTGCACAAACTGGTAGCTCTTCAAACAGCAGTGAACAGTGAGATACTATGGAGAGTGTTTTCTAGAGAGGATTTTAAACTGGAGATGTTTGCTTATATACAAAGTATGGGGAACTAGGTGTGCACAATGTGCAAAACTAAGTCTTTCATACCAGCAGGATGAAAAACCTTTACACAGTTAATCCCTCAGGCCAATCAAATAAAAACACAATAACCTTTCCACCAGCAATTTCCAGCTTGGATGGGTTGAATTCAGATCTGCTCCCACCAGAGTGCAAAATAACTCTTAAATAAAACTAACTGATTTTGAGCTTGAGTGCAGTAACAAATGCTTTACAACAGATTTGCTGTAATATTAGGAATCCTTGGAAATAAATTCACTAACCCAGAATGTTCAAGAAAATGCAGAAAAAAGTGCACAAAAACACAGAAAATGTTTGCATAACTTCTAACATATTATAATACACTACTCTATTCTCACACTGCATTCTTACAGAAATGCCCCCAAACCAAGAATCAGCAAGCTGTAACTAATATCCAAACAAACATATAAGATCATAAGTTCATAGGAGGTTACTAGGCTAATGGCTATAGGACCTTTACAAGCCTAGTCATGTTATACCCGTGTTCCCTAACTGACCTTGGTTAGATGGTCATTATTTGAATAGCGAGTCTATTATCAGCACCAACTACCCCTGTGCATGAAGGACATAGGTGTGACCCCCCAGAATAAATTTGCAGTCTTGAGGAGCTCTGCTTCACATGAATTGGGAGTTTTTTCCAGAGGAACGTCAATCTTTGGGAGATATTACCTGTCTCTTCAGCATGTTCTGTTAATGTCACAGGCTAGGTTGAGATCCCTGGAGTGAGTAACTCTTGTCCCATTTGATTTATGGATGTGCAGCATTTCCATTAGGGCAGGGCCAGACACTGCATTGTAGGCCAAGCACAAGTTGCCTCTCAGCAGCCTATAAGATGCATTCCACATAAGTTATGTTTTTTTTTTGGAGGCCCTGAATTTTCTTGGTGAGAAACCTCGGTGGTCTCTCCAGCTGCTGCAGGTGTCTGGTGAGACACATGCAAAAGGGAGCATTGTACTCTATTAGTGGTTGGATGAGGGTCGAGTACAGAGGAGTTATCCTTCATTGTGGATGTGATAGACTCATAGATTAGTACTAAGCTAACTGCCCTTGTGAGCCATTTAAGCCTAGCCAATTATCCCTTGTGAAACTCAAACCCTGCACCTTGTATTTGTAAGGCCAACACCTTAACCATTAGGCCACCCTCCCAACCCCTGCTCTTACATATGAGGTGCCCAACATAGAAGGCTTTGTTTACCACTGTGGACACATGGTAATCAAAGTTTAGATTGCTATCAACCTGTCTTCCCAAATCTCGCACCACTGGGTTTGAGCTTAAGGAAGTGTTGTCAATATTGTAATTTGCAAGGAATTCCTCTTTGTCAAAGGGGATAATAATATAGATTTTTTGTGTTAAGTTTTAGTCTGTGGTTTTGGCACCAATCATTTGTCTGTGTTATTCCCTTTTGCAGTATGTTAACATTGTTGGGAGATTTAATGATTGCTCCCAGTTTGCAATCATCAACAAATCTGGTAGGCCACAGGCCATCTTCTTTCACCTACACTTCCAAGAAATAGATTCCAAGCAGTAAAGGGTCCAGCTGATATCTGTGTAGCAAGCCAGTGGTAACTGGTCTAGTGGTAGAGGTGGAATCCCAAACTTTGATAGTATGCTTTCTGTCGGTGAGTCAGCTGGCTACCCATTTACTAATGTAAGGGTTAATCCCCAGATGGGAAAGTTTCTCAATGATACCAGAGTGGGGGATTGTGTCAAAAGCCTTGGCTAATTTGAGATAGGTAGTATACTGTTTTGCCTTCATCAAGGGCTTTGGTGACATTCTGAAAGAAGTCCACCAGGTTTAATAAGCATGATCTACCCTTAATGAAGCCAAACAGGGTTGGGTCAAGAGTTTGAAGGTTGTCAGTGTCCCTGTTGATAAGATGCATGATAATTCTTTCCATGGCCTTGCATATAAGGCTGGTTAGACTTATGGGTCTGTAGCTCCCAGAGTTGGTTGATGGGCCCCCTTTGTGCAAGGGGATTACTGTTGCTGTTCTCCAGTCTGCTGGAACAAAGCCAGTGCTCAGGTTGTGGTTAAAGAGAGTGCCAAGTGGGTTCTGCTAGGTTTTGTATTAGACTGTTTAGTAAGCAGCCTGGGATGTTATCTGGTCCCATAGAGGCCAGGAGTTTGGCCTTGGAGAGTGTGGATATGACCTGCAATACTAGGCAGAGGATTGGTGTTATGTATGCTTTGGGGTATGGCTGGTAGAGGCAGGGTTGTGAAGTTTGCACCAAATATGTCAGCTAGCAGGTTGGCACTTTCCTCAGGTTCATTATGAGTGGTACTATCCACTACAAGTTTAGCACATAGCTGGGCATTCCCTTTTAGATTTCAGACATGGCTAAAGAATGCCTTGTGATTGTCCATAGGTAGGGATGCTAATTTAGCTTTGTAATTAGCTTTACAGTACTTTACAAGATATCTGATTTCCTTGTTGAAGCTGTAGAGGGTATTCTTCTTCTGCTGAGTAAGTTCCCTTTTGTTCTTAGGCATCAGTTTCTTCCTTTTGTTATATAACCTATTTATACTTGAGGTCTACCAGGGTGGCTTGTTTTTTTGGGAGGACCTGGTTTTAATCCGGTCAGGTACAGTCAAGTCTATACAGTTGTTTAAGTGCTTATGTAGGGCATTTGTGTATATTGTTGGTTGTGTTAGCAGAAGGTTTGAAACCTTTTATATATTTGTATAGTAGGCTGCAGTTTGCTTTGGAGAACATTTTTTTTTTTTTTTGCTCCTGTGGTCAGGTCCAATTGTTACTTTGAACGAGACAGATTTATGGTCTTACCTTACCAGGGGAGGGCAACACACAGAGGGTAGTGCAGTGGCCTCCCATGTTGGTGAGTGCAAGGTCTAGGACATATGAGGCCCTTATGGGGGTGCAGACTAACTGTTCCAGACCATTTGTATTTACAAAGTCCAGGAACCTCAGGGCAAGCATGTTTGTGCTCGTGTATGTCACCCAAACAATATAAGTATAGTTGAAATCTCCCATGACCAATGACCAAGGCTGTATAGTGAGTGACTCTAGCAAGTCCAGGTAGATGGTGTGCTTCTCTTTGCTCATGGTGGGGGACCTATAGCTAGCAATGATGTGGGAGGGTGTTTTACCTGTGGTTAGTTGGACCTGGAGTAGCTCAAGAAGGTCATACTGTTTAACCAGTCTCAAGGTGTATTTGGCTTTAAAGAAGATGGATACACCTCCACCTTTGATTCTTTCATTCTCATTTCGAGGTCTGAAAATATGGAAGGCATTGTAGCCTTGTTCACCTAGGGTGCTGTCTGAGGCCTTGAACCATACATATCTCAGTGATTGCACATACGTCGACATCTTCCAAGGTGAGGAGTGCTTCCAGGAAGTGCAGCTTCCTGTTTAGGCTCCTAGCATTAAGCAGCATAACGTTGAGTTTGTCTCGAGTGGATTTTTTGTACATTGGAAATTTTGTTCTTTTGACATTGCCTAAAAAAGGTACTACGGGGGAGGAAAGTGCCTTTGCCAGTATCCAAAAGCCTACTGGAGACAAGTGAAGAACATCTCTAGCAAAGCAGATTAGCCTGTCAACCATGATTTCTCAAGCTGACAGATACTTGATCCCCTTGGACTGACACCAGAAGCCAAGCCAATTGTTAAAGTCAATCATTTTTTTGTTTGTATTGTGGCATTATCCTTGGAGAAGGTAAAATGCTGCTTAAGGCTAGGCTTAAACCTGGCTGTGACACATGATCTGAGAGCTCAATCATGTCTCTTGTCATATAGTCAAGTGAGGTACATCTGAAGTCATTCACCCCCATACTGACTGTGACGGAGTCATACCTGTACTTGTGGTTGAGTGACCTGAGTGCTTAAGTGGCTTGGTGGATCCTGGCACCTGACAGACAGCTAACCTTAACCCAGTCCTTATCCAGCCTGGGGAGGGGAACATCCATGTGTCTCACAATTGAGCTACCTATGGCCAACATATTAGTTTTCGTGGTGTGATGCTTTATGGGCTTATTTGTTGAGACACTCATATCTGTGTGTGTGTGTGTGTGTGTGTGTGTGTGTGTGTGTGTGTGTGTGTGTGTGTGTGTGTGTGTGTGTGTGTGTGTTATGTTTTTTTCATTGTTATGTGTGCAAGTGGTTTTTGTTTGGGAGGCCTCTGATCTTTTGATAAGTTACTAGTGAGTATCTCCACATATGTGAGTTTGTGTGACTTGCCCTTATTTAGAGTGGGAAGTGTGTGTGTGTGTGTGTGTGTGTGTGTGTGTGTGTGTGTGTGTGTGTATGCACACTGACAACATGTATGGCATTAGATCTGTCCTTATATGAAAGTCTTGCATTCAATTTCATAGTGTAACTACATCTCTCACATAAACTATTTGTTTGTTTCAGGAGTAAGTGGTTGCCAGTGTACATGAGACAATTTTTACATTATTTCAGGATGCCCATGTCTATCTGACTGGCCAGAGAGATGATGGGAAACTGCCTGACCATGATAGCAAGTTCTTACTGTATGTTTTATTAGGGAAGGGAATGGGTTAATTTGACAGGACTGTGCTGGTAGTGCCGAGATTACTAAAGGGACCTATACTTTACGTAGGCTAAGGTTAAACAAAAAAGCAACGCTGCTCAGTGCACAGCTGAATTGCTCCTGAGCAGCAGAGAAGCTTGGAAGGCTTTCACTGACAACTGTTTAGGGAAAACTGAGCTTCTAGGCTTTTGCATCTGCAAAGAGCAACACTGTACAAGCAAAGAGAAAGATGATTTAAGCTAATTATCAATTCAGAAAGTACACAGTAAGGATTTCGCCAGCAATCCCCAACTCAGACAGGTTAGATCACAAACATCTAACACAAGAATGCAGAAAAACACCTTCTTAATGTAGAATAGTTGGTTTGGAGCCCAAGTGTAACAAGAACCACACAAACTAGCTACAACAAACCTGCAGCTAACACATAAATGTAATAAAGTACAAAGCAGCTGCAGCAGACAGCACAATTTTTTTTGAAACTGCTGAAGTACAGTCACAGTATATAAGAGAAGTGCAAAAAATATTTAGAGCCCTTTTGTGTATTTCCCAGCTCAGATAGACTAGGTAAACATCTACTGCCACTAGATGAAGAATCACAGTCCTCCTAATGTAAAAGCACAATAAAGGATTGTCCAGAGTGAAATACTACCACAAACAAACTTGAAGATATGGTTGTCGCAGTGTACTTTAAACAGCTCATTAAAGTGTGATTATTTAATAAAAGTACTTCCTTTGTATGAATGAGCCAAGAGCCACTCAGTTGTGCAGAACTTATAAAGACAGTAAAACAAGATAAGCTAATAAATAAGCCCTCCAGCAAATAAAACTACATGTGGAAATCTCAGGTGTTCCCAAACCTAAACAAAAAAGAGGCTACCTCCCAGTGCACTACATGGAAAATCCACTGACCTCAATGTAAAAACAAGTGCTTGCTAGAGTATAAAAATGCATTACTTTATCCAACAGCTAGCTAGATAATGAATTCAAACAGTGTAAGCCAGCAAAACAGACAATAAGAGGCAAAATGCACTTTTTCAATATAAGTACAAGGAAAGGTAAATACATAATTCAAGATAGCAGTAGTGTAGAAAGGAAGGAGCTTATTAAAGTCAATTTACAGTAGCAGTGGAAGCTTAAAATCACAGGTTTAAAAAAGCAGATGAACAAATGAAGGGTGGGTGAGAAAACCTAGCAGGGAATCGTCAGCAGGGCTTTATTTTAAGCAGGTTTGAAGTCATTCAGACAAAGACAAAGACCCAGAATTTCACTGCGTATTTAAGTATCACTCAAGAGACAATTTAACCAATGATATAGCACATGAAATGTGCAGCCGAGATAATTTGTGTGTCTACCTCTCACACAGATCAAAAACACCAGGCCAAGCAGATTTCTTAAAAAAGAAAAATGGAGCATGTAAAACAGAAAGCAGCTGCATCAGTCACATACAATACAAAAAATAAATAAATACCCAGCAGTGCTTTACTTTATGCAAATGTGAAATCTTTCAAAGGCTCAGAATTTCAGTGTGTATTTAAGTATCAGTCAAGTCAAGAGGCAGTTTAACCAATGAAAAAAACATGAAATGTGAAGCCAAGATAAATAATGTAAGTGTCTATCTCTCACATAGAAGAAAAATACCAGGCCGAGCAGATTTCTTAAAACAGTAAACAATTAGCTTGAGACATTGACAAAATAAGAAAATGTGACTTAATACACATTTCTGAACTAAAAGAAGTCAACACTTTAATTACTATTATTATATATTAAGTGCAAGTCACCACCTTGTTACCAGTTTTATAAGGGACAGACAGACCTAGAAAATGAGTTAAGAAGTATGGTCTACGTTTTTTATGCACCGCACCACACACTGATACCAAATATGTACAAACTGTTTTTTTATTTCCTTAGGAATGAATACCCAGATTCTTCTGCCAGTGCACAATGCACTAAATAAAAATGACATTGACTCAGCCAGAAATATTATAAAACATGATCGCATCCCTGGCCAACACTCAGTAAAATTTTTACCCTGTAGTTGACACTGTTGTAACTGCTTCTTTCCTTTTGCTATGCTAATTAGCTTTCTTGTAGGATTGAACATCCGATTAAGAACAGGCACAGGCAGAAGAAAAGACAACAAGTAGAGACAGAAGTAAAAAGAACAAGCACAAGCAGAATGCCAATGAAACTGGGTGGAGGGGGGCAAGAAATAAGTGGAGATTCAGATTTTGGATGCAGATCCTTATGGAGAATAACAATAACTATACAGAATATTATATTCATGAAGTAGGAGAAAGTCTTCTAAGCACTAAGCCAGCAATGGAATGGAGAAGTATTCTTCCAATAGTGATGACTGAAATTGGGGGACAGAGAATAGATAAGAGGGGCCTGGAATTTACTGGAGAAAACTGGCAAAGGAACCAAGGTTGTTGTTGTATCTTTCAGCTTTTTCCGGTTAGGGGTCGCCACAGCGGAACTCCGGTCCGCTAATGATTGGCAGTAGATTTTTACGAGCTGAGTTGCCAGCTCTGATGCACAACTTATAACGAAGGTGTGCCCATTCACGCATGTCTCCACACAAAAGACGCTTTAGCTGAGAATTGAACAGGACGTCTTACTGTGAGGTGACAACGCTACCGCAGCACCACCACTGCAGTCTGGAAAAGGAACCAAGGTATTGGGAGCAAATAATTAGAGAGGAAAATGTTATAGAATAGGAAGAGGCCAAGAATACATTTGGTCTGCAAGCTAGAGATTGCCTTTCCTATCAAGTATTGATATCAGAGTATAGGCAAAGAGAAAGTAATAGGGGGATCCTAGAATCTAGAAGAGAAGTTGCTGTTCAGAAAGGATAATTAGTAGGACATATAAAATATTGCCCGGTAACTATAGGAATCAATCACAGAAGGTTAGAAAGAGTTGAGAAGAGAGATTGGATAACTAATTCACAAAGAAACAATGAGAGGATATATGCATGTTTCCCAAATATGCAACAACTTGTAGAAGATTTGTTTGCATAGGTATTTTTATATTCCAAGTGACTCCAGAGAATTTTTCCTCAGGTAGATTGCAAATGTTGATGTGTGATGGGGAAGAAAGAGATAATTGGGAACATATTTTTTGGGAGTGTAATGAGTTGGCAGACTTTAAAAAAATCCCCTTTCAAAAATGCTGGGTGAGCAAATTGCTGTAACAAAGGAAAATATTTTTTGAGCCGTGATACAGAATTGAAATCATCCTTGCATAATAAGACCTTGCTGATTTTTATTCAGGTGGCTGCCAAAAAGTAATTACTAGAAAACAGAAATCCAAGTCTAAACCAACCATACTAGAAGTAATGCATATAGTAACAGAGATAAAGAACTGGAAGTGGGTTCTTTAGAAAAGGGTGGGAGCAAATTATGTGGAAAAAAACAGGAATTGTGGGCAAATACACACAGATTAATCTTTTGGAGGAAGAGTGAAGTTTAAAGCAGGAATTGAATGAGCTATTTAATGTTTGACTGACAATGATTGTGTAGAAGATGTGTAATGTTTGACACTGAAAATGTCAGCATGGTTTGTTTTCGTTTTTATAAGTATATGCTTGCCTATGTTATAAGTGATAATTCAATAAAGATATTTCTTATTTAAAAAAAAAAAGAGAAAATTGATGAAGTCGGATCTCATGCCACCATGTCTCTTAACTCATTTGTCTTTTTCTAGATATTGGAGTGTAATCACTGCACTCTACTATTTCCTTACAGGAGTACAAGGAGTAATCACATGCACATTAGGAGAAGATTTAACTTTGACTAAAGATCAGCTGATGCTAAGCTGGATAAGAAGCCAAAGACCAAGAATTGTAAGGACTTTCAGTTTGTTGGTATCACTGGTGGCCAAGAAAGTAATCACTAAGAGCTGGAAGTCCAGATAGGAACTGAGAATAGAAAATATAAAGGGTATATTGGAGGCAATGAAAGAGAAATAACTGCAGTTGACAGAGGCAAAAACAAACTATTGGTAAATAACTTGCATGAATGGGAGTCTATAAATAACATTGCAGAAATGGAAATTTGAAAGAATCTCATGAGGACTATAAACATAAAGTGTTTTAAATATTTAGAGTTTTTTTTTAAATGATTGGCACCAATGTATATAGTTGGTAATTTAGCTTTATAAAATGCATTTCTTACTAGCTTTTAAGTTCATTAAAGAGAAGGTGATGTTTTGAAGGGTACATAATGTTTGAAGTACTGTAAATATATGAAATGTAGTTATATATTTCACAGAGGAATAAGACAATGGAAACAGAAATTTTGTCACATTGGACACACAAAAGCAAAATATATTGCAACTGTCAGATGTATTTATGGGATTATGGTAAGAGAAAATAATACAAATTGTGGACAGTTGGTCTTTAGGCCTGCCAGCCAATCTGGGTACCATGCATGAGGATGCCATGGCATGTATATTGGAAGGTTAAATGTGGATTAAATAAAGATGCAAAAAAATCCATCTACTGTTACAAACATGTCTTCTGATTTCATATGTTTTGCTTCTCTTATTTTCTATGTAATAAAAATGCCACAAAACCACAAATCTTTTGTTTAAAAGCACATCTTCCCTATAAATAGTTTCAGCATGCATTTAACATATATAGACTCAATGACTGTGTTGTAGAATGGTCTGCACTTGCAGATCTAAATGGAGGCACATGGAAACAGTTAATTTATTCTTGGGATCCCAAAAAGGTGACCCAGAAGAGGTTTTGAAATCCTCAAATAACTGTATAACTGTTGGTTAATATCACCGCATATTTACAGACTAGAAAAAGGTAAATCTGTTTTTTTTTTCTATAAGCACCACTCAGATGTTCATTATTAGATCACTGTTGCAGTAGCCTAAGCTGTATGGGTCATATCCTACCAAGGGTAATGTTATCCTTCCCTATAATTTGAATATTACATAAAGTAGTATCCGTTTGTTTCATATATTTTCTCTTAGCATAGTATACAGTTTTTTTTTTTTTTTTTTTTGCATCTGTAACTATTAACTCATTTCCTCCAATGGAGCTGTGGAAGTTGCACTATAATAATGGGCATATCCTAAGCTTTTTTGTTAGACTCAAATTATGTCCTCACATTTCAAATGTTCATATTTATGGAACAGAGTTACTACAGAAATAAATGGCAAACTCTTTAGCACAAACTGTTTTTATAGTGGTGGTATTCTTTAGGTTCTAGGTCTTAAACTGAATTTTGTAAGTCACAATAAATGCAATAACTATTGAGTTTGCAATATTTTGTCTCAACTCATTTGTCTTTTTCCAGCTATTGGAGTGCAATCACTGCAATATCTCTGCAACCAGTCAAGTTATACGCATACTATCAGTAGCATTTTGCTCATCTAACTGATATCATTAATAGGAGGGTGAGCAGTTCTTTATGTAATACTTGTCAACATATTTAAAAGGATATGACATTTATGATCATACAAGTAAATATTATATGAACAATGATATCTCTTTACCTGCACTAGACAGAGGTCATACAGTTGTGTTTGTCACTGTGTAAGTTTTAAGATTAAATATTTTAATACTCTGCATGTAGCATGGTTTTTGGAATTATTAATGCAGATCTGAGCAAGTGGTGTTTGATGCCTAGAGGCATCAGTAGGATGCAACTACAGAAGCACCTGGATGCATCACTCAGCTGTATTGAGTTCATTTCTGAATTGGAAAAAAAATAATGTATTGTTAGGCAACTATTGTAATATGTCTGATGCAAAAATGATCTTGTCCTGTCATGACAAGTAGATGCCATCCTGTATGAATACACTTGTGCCCAAAATTAAGCTTAGATATCTACACTTAATAATAGTAAGCAAATAATCTTAACGTCTGACATGAGGAACACAAGACTCCACTGTTATCATGTATTTCCTACATGTATGTATTTGTATATATAGCTATATGTGTATGATTATACACAACATTTAGTACATTGGGCCAGGTACTTGTACTTCAGCACGTCATTAATGGCATCTAAAGAATCCATTTTGGCCTCTAAAGAATCCATTTTTAGTGGCAAACAATTCAAGAATTTTAAAGCAAACAATATATAAATCAGTAATCCTGGAATTTGCAGAAATTTGAACAACTAGTAAATTAAAATTCTAAGAAGAAATTGAGCAAACAGTATACAATCTGGTATTAAATGAAATATACCAAACTACCTTTGTACAAAGGGAAGTACTTCAAAAAGTGATTATTCTGACCTACTGTGCCAGCAAAGTACAAACACATGATGCTACATATATGTGTTTACATCCCGTGCGAACGTGAGATAGTTTGTGCTCATGACTGCTTGCACTTGTAGCTCAATTTATAATTATTAGCTAACCCCCATAGGAGGACAGCACTGTACCTGTCTACAATTTAGCCTTTTCTAACAGACAGTAAAAAAAATTATAAAATGCAAATCAAATAAATCTTCTCTTACCGAGCAGTTATACAGGAAAGTAGAAAATAGAGCTTGAATGTATTTATTTCATTTAAAAAAAAAAGAGTTAAAAATAAAATATAAATCAAATAAATCTCCTACCAAATGGTTGCACAGGAAAGCACAAAAGAACACTGGATGGTTTGAGAGGAACATTGGTGCAGCTTCGCTAATAAGCTTTCTTGTAGGACCGAATGTCTGACTGGATGCTGTTGCATAAACAAAACACACAGACAGACACACACACACACACACACACACACACACACACACACACACACACACACACACACACACACACACACACACACACACACACAATGAAATTAAGACTGTAGTGCTTATTAAAATTAATGTTCAAGCTCAATGTGCTTCTTAATACTTACAGGCAACACAGCTTATTTAATTTTCCCTCCAGACAGCCAGAGGCAGAGCCAGGCAAACAACCACGAACGGCAATGTGGGAAAGGGGAAGCAAGCAACTGTGCAGCCATGGAAACTATGTTGATGAACAGTGAAAGTCTCATTCTTTTCTTTTTTTTTTAAATAGTGGGTGAGCTGCTTTGCCACGGCAAGGAAAATTTAATCTTTCCTACAGCAAGGCAGGAGGCAGACAGTAATCAAGATGCAAAAATGGGGGGGGGGGCATTACATCCCTCACCCAACAGTTTCGGTGCCATTGATAAGCACAATGATTCCTTACTAGAATATCTTAGCATTTAAAACTTGGACTACTCAGAAAGGCATCAGGAATAAATTTTTATAGTTCCACTCTATCATTTATGTATCAATTGGAAAATTTGTCTGCATGCCACAAGCCTCCCTTTGATATGAAATAATGGATATGAAAACTTTGTTAATTAAATTAACCTGCCCATCTTTATATGTATCATTTTTGTTTGCCCATAAATACTTTCAAGCTTAATGTATGTACACCATTGGTTGGCATAATGATTAAGGTCTTTACCTCACAGATCCAAAGTACAAGAGTTTTATTCTTACCTCTGGTTATTGGCTAGGTTCATAGGCTGGTACTAAGCTATCGGCCCTAGGGCCTATACAAGCCTAGCCATAACAATTCCCTGGCTATTTCTTCCCACACTATTTACTTCCCTGGACCCCTGTCTAGCAGGGCAACTGACATGATCCCCGGGGTGAATTTCCTTTCTCCCATCCAATCGTCAAGATTCCTTTTGAAGAGGGCCAAAGAGGCGCTCTGCTTGACATGTATGGGCAGTCTATTCCAGAGTCTGGAGAGTCTCTGGGTTAGGAACCTATCCCTCCAGCATGTTTTGTTTATTGTGATGACAAGGTTTAGATCCCTGGAGCATGTGGCTCTGATGGATTGGGATTTCTTTAAGTGTAGCATGTCGAACAGCTCTGGGTTTGACATGGCCTTGTATGTGAAGCAGAGATCGCCTCTGAGTAGACGATATGTGACAGAGTATAGCTGGAGTTTTTTAAGGCAGTCAGCAAAGGGTATCTGCTTTAGGCCTGTGATTCTTTTAGTGAGGTATTTCTGCGGCCTTTCCAGTTGTTGCATATGTCTTGAGAGGTACATACCAAATGGGGCATTGTATTCTATAATGGGTCTAATGAGGGATGAGTACAGTTGGACAATGACCTCCTTTTTTCTGGATGAAAAGACCTTAGTGATGAGGTGTGCCACATAGAAGGATATCCTGACTGTTCTGGTGATGTGGTTATTGAAGGTGAGACCACTGTCCACCTGTGTCCCTAAATCTCTTATCACACTTTCAGTGTTTAGTGTACTGCCACCTATGTGGTAATTCATGGTACATGTTTTTTCCCCAAAAGGGATAACTATACATTTCTTGGCATTGAGCTTGAGTCCATGGCTCTGGCACCAAGCATCTGTTTTTGTAAGGCCCTTTTGTAGAGTATCCACATCATTTGGGGATTCAATAATGGCTCCCAGTTTGCAGTCATCTGTGAACTTTATTAGCCAGAGTCCCTTAGTGTTGGCCTGTACTTCAGAGAAGTAGATACCAAACAAGAGCAGTCCCAGGACTGAACCCTGAGGCATGCCACATGTCACTTGTCTGGAGCTGGATTTGGAGTCGGCTACTTTACAGTGTGGGTTCTGTCAGTAAGCCAGTTGGCAACCCATCGAGTGATGTAGGGAATAATGTCCAGCTTAGTAAGTCTATCTATGATTCCAGAGTGGGGGATGGTGTCAAAGGCCTTGGCGAGGTCCAGATAGGCTGTGTGGACCGCCTTACCCTTGTTCATGACTCTGGAGACTGATTTAAAGAAGTCAATCAGGTTCAGGAGACAAGATCAGCCTTTCACGAACCCAAACTGGGTGGGGTCCAGTGTTTGAAGGTTGCCAATGTCTTTATTTATAAGTTCCATGATAATACGTTCCATGGCCTTGCAGATCAGGCTCATCAGACTGATGGGGCAGTAGTTCCTGGGATCCAAGGTGGATCTCTCCTTGTGGAGTGGGATAACTGTAGCTGTGCGCCACTCAGTGGGCACAAAGCCTGAGGTGAGGCTATGATTAAACATGACACTTAGGTGAGGTGCCAGTTCATTTTGCAGTTCATGTAATACACAGCCCGGGATGTCATCTGGTCCCATGAATGCTGTATTCTTAGCTTTGGAGAGTGTGTTTTTCACCTGTGTGGCTGTTATTACCGGAATTTGGCAATCTTCCGGTATTGAGATGGGCTGTTTAGGGGGTGAGAGGGGGGTGAAGTTGGCACTGAATTGATCTTCGAGGATATTGGCAATATCCTTGGGTTCAGTATATTTAATGCCATTCTGTTGTAGCTCAGAGCAGATCTGAGCATTGCCATTTAAATTCTTGACATAATTATATAATTCCTTGTGGTTGTCTTTGGAATTTTTGGCAATTTTATTTTCATAACTAGCTTTGGAGGATTTTATAAGGGATCTCAGCTTCTTACTGAGGCTGGTAAGGGAGTTATTTGCATCCTGGAATTTTTCTCTTTTCTGCAACAGATTCTTCCTTTTGTTGTAAAGTTTGTTTATGGCAGGGGACCACCAGATTGTCTTTCTTTTTTTGGAGGAGAGCATCTTAGTTCTATTTGGTAAGAGTTGTAGCCTGGTATTGCAGGGGTGCTCTCTGGAGCCTTGAACCAGGTCTCAGTTACTGCACAGATATCGATGTTCTCCATTTTTGGGAGTGCCTCGAGAGAATGCATTTTGAAATTTTGACTTCTAGCATTGAGTAGCATTACCTTCAGAATTTGCATGCTTGTACCTGTTATGGTGGTGGTTTTATCCTTTGAACCTTGCCTAAAAAAGGCACTATAGGGGTGGCAAGAGCTTTAGCTAGTAACCTGAATCCCAGGGGTGACAGGTGCAGACCATCTCTGGCAAAGCATCATGGTTTGTCGATCATGTCTTCCCAGGCAGACAAATACTGGATCCCCTTTGAATGACACCAGAAGCTTAGCCAATTGTTGAAGTCAATCATTTTGTCCTTATACTGTGGTATCATTCTGGGTGAAGGCAGGATGCTACTCAGGGCTAGGGTCATACCTGCCTGGGTCACATGATCCAAGAGTTTGTTATCACAAAAATGTCATCCAGCACAGTCATTCAACAGTATAGGAAATGTATGTAATTATGTAGATGTATGTGTGTGTGTATGTACAAATATATATATATATATATATATATATATACATACATGCATATACATATACATTATATATATATATATATATATATATATATATATACATACATATACATTATATATATATATATATATATATATATATGTATATGTATATATATATATATATATATATATATATATAAAATATATATGTGTGTGTGTGTGTGTGTGTGTATATATATATATATATATATATATATATATATATATATATATATATATATATATCAAGAACGAACTTCGTGACAACAAAGCATTAAAAATGAATGAAAAGGAGAACACCAGCAACCCCTGTATTATTTAGCGCTGTATTTCGAGCAGCTTATGTGCATTACCAAAACAGTTTCTGCCCAATCATAATGTGAGAACAGTAGTCTTGCAAAACACTTAAGAAAATCATAAAAGCAGTGCACGTCGAGGGGTGTGTGGGCGTGCTTCATGCTCAGAATGTCAAACCTGGGACATCGGTTCCGCAGAACTGGGAGATGAGGCTGGGCAGGTGTTTGAGCAAACCACAGCTTCTCAAACCCCTGGCACAATGCTACCAGTGGGAGAAACAGTGTAGATCAGCTAAGTCTAATCTTGACACAAAAACAGGTCTGTCCCTGGTGGGACGAACCAAAAATTGTGAGTCAAACTGATGTTTACACATGTCTCAAAAGATGAACAAGGCAAGGCTCATACGTATGTGGACTAAATGGATGAAGAGCCTGAAGAAGCTTGGGTCGAGACAGTATATTGGATGGGTACCGAGACGTGGAGAGAGGACAATGTGTGGAGGTGTGGTATGGCTGGGCTAGCAACCGGAGAATGGATGGTTGCTGTGCACGTGGAGCTCAGGGGGCGGGGAAGGAACCATGGGTGTGAAATTATGGACGATATATACAAATGAAGCAGCACAGCAATAGTGTAGTAGGCAGAGCATTCGCCTAATGAGCAGACATTCCCGGTTCGAGTCCCACTGCAGCACAATCTGTTTTACATGGCAAAGCACGTTATAACCACTATTTGTGTTGCAAAATCCACTAAATAACACATATTTATGAACTAGAGTACTGCAGGAAATGCACATGTGAAGTGTCAGTGTCATAATGAATAAGGCACTAGTAAGTAGGTTTAAGCAGTAGTAAGCATATGTAAGCACTAGTAAGTGTGTTTAAGTGCATCTGCATGGGGGTAAGCACTGCCTACACAGATTAAGCAAAGTAGAAGCTAACTGAGTGTAAGAAAATGTAACTGGAATTAAGTACTGCTTAGCTCTGCCCAAACCTGCTTACAACTGCTTTAAAGTGCCTTAACCTCTCTGTATCCAATGGGCCATGTTCTGCCCAGCAACAAAATAAACAGCTTCTGCAAGGCTCAAACCCAGGACCCTGCACACCATAGACAAAGTGATTAACCACTAAGCCATGCCAGATACAAATAAATCTGATGTTTTCAGAAACATAGCATCCAGTCCAGTCATGCAACAGTGCAGAGAATGTATACCAACATCTAGATGTATGTGTGTGTAAATATAGTAATATCTAAACAGATACAACATATCTGTATATGTAGATATATATATATATTTCTAAAAATATCTACATATATATTAATATATATGAACATATATACATGCAAATGCCTACATCGACACATATATGTGTCTACACCTATATGCCTACATATACACAGCAAGTTACATATGTGTACGCAGATATATATCTATGTAGGTATATACGGATATATATATATATATATATATATATATATATATATATATATATATATATATATATATATATATATATATATATATATATATATATATATATATATATAGCCATACATCTGTAGATAGCAATGGCAGATTAACAAAAACACATATGTCCACATGCACCGTTAATGAGGTTGGGAGGCCCTACACACTATATGTCTTGTACGAATAGGCAACCCCCCCGACAGCCATACACATCTGCCCTGCAATACGCTGCCAAGTGTTGCAGATCCCATAACCAGGACCTGACATGACATAGGCACAAGATGTTAACAGTACTACATCCCACCTGTATGATGTCAGGCTGGTATTGGTAACATATGCACTACAGTCTGCCTCCCATAGGAAATGTAAACTGTGGAAGCTATCAACATCTCCAGGATACAGATACACAGACACAGATATGCAGGTACAAATATACATATATATATATATATATATATATATATATATATATATATATATATATATACACACACACACACACACACACACACACACACACACACACACACACACACACACACATATATACACATATATATAGATATACATGTGACTACACATACACATGCAGACATATGTACAGTAAGATACATATGTAGAAGGTGCACACAATGTGGAACAGCCACAATACCTACAGTT
Organism: Protopterus annectens; assembly: GCF_019279795.1. Classification (NCBI taxonomy): domain Eukaryota; kingdom Metazoa; phylum Chordata; order Ceratodontiformes; family Protopteridae; genus Protopterus; species Protopterus annectens. The sequence goes on from NC_056729.1 coordinate 1,630,576,997, forward strand.
AACTCCTGAACAACTGGACATTGTATGGGCCACCCATACAAATGACAATTGTTGCCTGCAACATATACACACAGAGAGGTCATAGGAAAAACACCACACACAGGTTTGCAGAAATGGAAAACCTTCAATTGTGTACTATTACAGTTCTATATGCCATGTCATATAGCTGTTCAGACACTGACATACATATAAACAGAGTAATACAACTGTGAAACAGTTATACTAATACAGTAGTCTGGAAAGGTTCACAGCTGTTGCTGTCCAGGCCAAGCCCTTTAGATTGTACAAAATTGCTGACAGACTGGGCCAGAGGATACCAAACAATCAACAGTATATAATGCAGGTATATAGTTCAGCAGCCTCTATCTACACTCTGTACAAATCACTAGATGGTAAAGACGTCATGTGACCAAATGGGTTGTAACTGTTACATAACAAGGCATAACTGACACCATTACAAGCACACTGACAGAACAGTCTGTATGGCAGGAGGCAGTAGGCTTGCATTAATCCAATTTATGTAAGTAATGTAAATATAGGTGAAGTATACGGTACTGTACATCCTGATACCTTAAGGTAGCTCATCCCTGATACCCCCACATTTTGTAACAGCCTAGGTCATTTATGGTGCTTCCCTCCCCAGACTCAATAATACAGGGCCATATACCACTGTTACATACACTGGCATCTGGAGTCCAGAAGGGCACACATGTATTGTGTTGGTGACTCCCAGACATATGTGGCCCCAGCCCCACTATATGTGTGGGGGATACAACAGCAGTGGACTGATGGCAGTGTGATATACTCACAGACCACTACAGAACAACCCCTGACAGCATGTGATATGTGCAAACTTTTGTATGTAGGTGGAGGACAGAGGCTGGAACACAGGCACATATGTGGAAAATTGCTGCCATGCACTAAGCAAGTTGCTGGTGTTACAGGATAGTCTGAAACATATTTTTAGTCAGGGAATTGAGGTTAGAAGCAGATATGGATGTAGCCATGTACTGATAGCACAAAACACACACACCCCCAGTGAAATACCTGACACAGGACCTGTGTGGTGGACAGACAAACCATGATAGGCATACTTCTGGCCAGCAAGAGGGTAGGCCCACAGTTGTGGGCTATGCAGACAGACTGCATTCCAAGGTAAACTAATACACACACCCTGTAACACCAGTACTATACAAAGCATAACACAACTCTACTCACAGTCTTTCTGTAGTTCCTGAACCTCCTACAAATATGTAGCTGCTCTGAGTGTGCCAGTTCTCCTGTAAGAGGTATTGCTACCTGCTTTCTGTAACACTGATGCCCACACACAGGAAGGATGTCCATCATACAGGAAATGTAAGTGGACCATGCCCACATGATGTAGGGAGTTATAGTAGGTGGTTGCCATGACAGTGGTAATTGGAAGTACTACACATGTGTAATCATATATAGATGGCTATCTGAATAAATATATGTACATATATTTCCACCATATGTCCTGGACATGGAGTGTAGCCCTACCCCAGCCTCTAGAGACCCAAAGTCGTAGTACAAGGGGATGTCAGGTATGTATAGCAGGTATATTAGTAGACTATTGCTTCTGTCATTGGGACTGTCTTCACAGACATGGTGTGTGTGGGAGGTCACATCTGCTTATAACATGCGTGCCATTGGCTACTGTCAGACATCCTAAGGACATCATAGTAAAGTATCGCTGCTAGCACGTAATGCCCCTGTGGACTGCAGCAGAGATATTGGCCAATATATGTGGACATTCTGACACACTCTGTACAGTCCAAAGGTATACACATAACCCCTTAGTGCAAAACATGTGTACCATGCCTGACAATATGTAGACAGCCATGTAAATGGGTATAACACATAATGACTGGTATACATTTGCCACCATAGGTTATGCATTCACACACCCCTGTCTGGTCTGCCACATAATAACCACTGGTACAGGGGTGCCATGGACACATACTACCCACTCAATATTGACATACATCTGTACAGCATCCCACTGCTCTGTCTGACATATATGACTGTTTAGGGAGGCCCAACAGCAGTACATCTGGAAAGTATCTGCACATGACATCTCACTGGGTAAGTACATTAAGCTGCTAGGCATGTAACAATGCACTGTGCAGGCTACAGGCAGACTGGCTCAACACTGGCCTACATCTCCTATGGGGGAATGCAGATATACCTGCATATATAGCAGGCTCTACAGGCATGTCACAACACAGGGTAAGATACACCTGTGTGAAAGTGCATAACCACAACCAATGTGAACACAGCCACAGCCACATATGTTAAGCTAGCGTAATATTACAGTATATGGACTATCTGTTTAACAGCATCCTCATATGTGCCACTCACACACTGACCTTACATATACTGGGCTGCTACAGAGTTTGGGCTGATGGCTATCTGTGGTATGGGACATGTGAGTGTATGGCCCTACAAACATGTATGCCAATATGATACCATACAGTGGAACAGCATGTAACATCAGATAGGACAGGACCTAGAACAATGACATCTACCACAGTCTGTACACAGGCTAAAGTACATATTAACAATACACACACTTGACATTCACCATAAGTACACAGACCTCAGTACTGTACAAACTTCCACAGAATTTCCAGGTTATGTCATGAAATATAACCCCTACTGTACATAACATGTGTAGCAGTCTATCTCACTGGCTTGTTATCAGATATGATGACACTAATTATGGTGTACAGCACATATGCACCACTTCATGCACAACATATGTGCAACGGTTGACAGAGGTGTGGCTGGAAGCACATACACAGGGCCAATATTGATATGTTGCTGTGATAACCTCATACATTTACTGTTGTAATGGGGTTTGTTGCAACATATGTCCTATGAGGGATATGATGACAGTAACTGTCACGGCTTTCACCATCTACAGACTGCAATTCTCACATTACCTTCTGCAATCCACAGATAGATGCTCCATGGGTAACACATGAAACCAAAGGCACAACACACTGCCCAGTCTGCAGATGACCCTGCAGATGGGGATACCTCATAAACATGGAACTGACATGGCAGGTATTGAGACATGTAGGACAGCCATATCCACACACTCACTGTTAAACCAACATTACTCCAAATGCAGTATAGCAGCACTTACAGTCCGTAATCAGGTCAGGCACATCCCCCTCCTGTGTGTTGCCCTGTTTCCACAGTGTATGTTGTTAGAGGTAAATCCCCAATCCAACTGAGATGCTTTTTGCCAAACAACAGATCTAGTTTCTGCTCACAGTGAATAAAAAGGGCCAACACCAACATGATGTTCCTAGCTATTGGAGTGTGTTTCCATGCAATTGGCTGTGGGAATGTTACCACAGCTGTTCAACATGCAATCAGCTAGGGGAGGGCTGCAATTCATCCAGAGGCCATCAGCTGATCATGTGCATCACTTAAAATACACATGCTGCTGCCTAAGCAAAGCAGGTGTAGGTCTCCACATCCACCAGAGAGGGAGTGGGAGAGGCAGACAGAGGCAGAGACAAGTCAGGAAGGGGTGGGAGAGTAAAACTTAAGCATGTTTGTGCCACACACCTACCAGCACAGGGTATCAAACCCCTGATGACTATGTAGTGCTATCACAGTTCTATGCAGTTATTGGATGTACCACATGACATCTGCAACAGGGATATGATAGCTATATGGTAGGTGACATACACGTGCCTGTCTGCATGGACAGGTGCCAGCATCAACACAGCCACACTATCACAGAGATGCACACACACTGACACACTTGGCAGGGCCAGGATTACAACTCATCAGTAGTGGGATTGCCACAAGACATCACTGTGCGGGTATCACATGCACCACACGGGGTCATATGGGGGTTGTATGGCAAAGGGTATGGGGAGGTGTCTGACATCAGACAACATGCTTCAGTATCCCCATGGGGGTTGTAGGGAGTGCGGATGGGAACATACGCACCATACAACACACACACAAACACACAGGGTGCCAGTACTGACATGCATGGGTGCATGTCTGCCCAGGTGTGTGGTGGTCAACTGTGCCAGGCGGCTGTACAAGGCTAGGCAATGGGTATACCTTGGCATCAGGCCACATGACAATGGTCTGCATTGTGGCTCAGGGCTGCAGTGTCTGCATTTGCCCACACAGGTGGGTACTGTATCCCCCATCTAGTCACCTGGATGACTATTGTGTGTGGCCAATGCTGTGCATCACTTGCCATGTATGTGTTCCTTAGTCCATGACATGGACGGTGTCTGGGATGTGCACACCTCCCACATGCATGTATAGTGACATGTGGAACTGCACCTGGGGTGTCTGGCCCATGTTGTGAACACAGATTATCATCAGATGTGCCAGTCTTGCCCACCTGTGGTGGGAACTGGTAATGAGCAGCAGGTTTACCCTGCACCTACATTGATGGCATGCTAACGGCATTCTCTGGTGTCAGTGGCATCTGTCAATACAGGACATGTTGTTAGGCATGGTATGTCCTTTGTGGGTCACATGTGATGGCACCACAGGTGTTGCAGGTGTCCATTGGAGAACATGGGGAAGGTGCACTGCCTGCAGGTACATGCATATTGGACAGATGGACAGGGTGCCATGCCCTCTGTAGCCCACTGCTATCACCCCATAGTTACTATCAGTGGCCAATATGCAGTGTACTATCCACATATTGTCTGTTGCCTAGGCATGTGTGTATGTATGAGACATGGGTTGACAGTGTGCTCTGGGTAATACTGGGGTTGCTAACTGTGATTGCCTGACCTTGATGTCACATGTATGGGTATGGCTTTGCACCCCAGCCTCTCAGCTATTTCACAACTGTTAACCCTGTACTGTGGACATTGTGAGCAGGGCCACCATATAGGAAATATGCAAAACCCACTCTACATTGACCGCAGGTGTCACACACTCACAACCACCTCCACACAGGCTATGAGTTACAAACACACACACACACACACACACACACACACACACACACCTGTCATATCTTGGAGTAGAACCCCTACCTAACTAGTTTATTACACTACAGCACTATGCAGTTATAGTATGCGCCACGGAGATTACATTACTGTAGTACTCCTTTCCTCAAAGGTGTATATCATATTGGATAGTATCAGCAGGATTGTCAAAGTAGGACTTTCGAAGTGTAGTGGGTGTGACTAGCCAAAAATGTATTGCTCCCTGCAAAGACAATGACACACACACAAAACATCCACAACCGACATGTTTGGGTATAGAATCCTTAACAAGGGGTCTATATCACATTACAGGATGGAGCTGTTATAGGACGCACCATGAGAATTCCTGGCAAACTCCTTCACCAACGGTGTATTTAACAATGAATGACATCAGCAGGATTGCCAAAGTTCCAGCTGAAATGTACTGCATGTGACTAGCCTAAAATGCATTGCTCCCTACACAGACAGAGACATACACACAAAACATCCACAACTGACATGTGTGGGTATAGAACCCCTAACAGAGGTCTATATCACAATACAGAATGGAGCTGTTATAGGACACACCATGGGGATTCCTGGAAAACTCCTTTACCAAAGATGTATTTCACAATGAATGACATCAGCAGGATTGCCAAAGTAGGCCATTTGAAATGTAGTGCGTGTGACTAGCTTAAAATGCATTGTTCCCTGCACAGACAGTGACACACAAAAAACATCTACAACTGACATGTGTGGGTATAGAGCCCCTAGCAGAGGTCTGTATCACACTACAGCATGGAGCTGTTACAGAACACACTACGTGGGAGTCCTGGAGAGTCCTGGAGAACTCCTTTACCAAATGTGTATTTCACAATGAATGACATCAGCAGGATTGCCAAAGTAGGCCATTTGAAATGTACTGCATGTGACTAGCCTAAAGTGCATTGCTCTCTGCACAGACAGTGACACACACACAAAACATCCACAACCAACATGTGTGAGTATAGAAACCCTAACAGAGCTCTACATCACACTAAAGCATGGAGCTGTTATAGGACACCCAATAGGGGATTCCTGAAGAGCTCCTTCTCCAAAGGTGTATTTCACAATGAATGACATCAGCAGGATTACCAAAGTTGAGCATATGAACTGTAAGGAGAATGAGTACCCTAAAAAGCAGTGCTTTCTACACAGACAGACAGACACACATTTTCCATGTCTGGGATTAGAACACCTACCTAACTACTTTATCATACTACAGCAGTACACAGTTACAGGATGCACTACGGAGATTACTGAGCTATAACGTTCCCAAATTTCTAGGTGGGTGACATCAGCAGCCTTGCCAAAGTTGAGTATATGAATTGTAAGGAGTGTGAGTACCCTAAAAAGCATTGCTTTCTACACAGACAGACACACACACTTGCCATGTCTGGGATTAGAACACCTACCTAACTACTTTATCACACTACAACAGTATACAGTTATAGGAAATGCTACAGAGTTTATTGGGCTATAACCTTCACAGAGGTGTATTTCTATGTGGGTGACATCAGCAGCCTTGCCAAAGTTGAGTATATGAATTGTAAGGCATGTGAGTACTCTAAAAAGCATTGCTCTCTACACAGACAAACACACATTTGCCATGTCTGGGATTAGAACACCTACCTAACTACTTTATCATACTACAGCAATACGCAGTTACAGGACATGCTACGGAAATTACTGGGCTACAATCTTCCCAGAGGTGTATTTCTAGGTGGGTGACATCAGCAGCTTTACCAAAGTTGAGTATATGAATTGTAAGGAGTATGAGTACCCTAAAAAGCATTGCTGTTTACACAGACAGGTAGACAGACACACACACGCACACTTGCCGAGTCTGGGATTAGAACATCTACCTAACTACTTTATTACACTACAGCAGTATGTAGTTGCAGGACATGCTGCGGAGATTATTGGGCTACAACCTTCCCAGAGGTGTATTTCTAGGTGGGTGACATCAGCAGCCTTGCGAAAGTTGAGTATATGAATTGTAAGGAGTGTGAGTACCCTAAAAAGCATTGCACTCTACACAGTCTGACACACACAGTTGCCAAGTCTGGGGTTAGAACACCTACCTAACTAGTTTAGCACACTACAATAGTAAGCAGTTATGGGACACACCACGGAGATTAGTGGGCTACAACTTTCCCAAAGGTGTATTTCACATTGGATGACCTCACAGGCTTATCACAGTAGGGCTATGGGGAGGCCAGTGTGTGTGCATGGGCCATAACCCATTCATCTAGGGGTTGACACGCCACATGCGGGCACACACAGTCATATTTTACAGGTACGTGTATACAGCTGCTAGATGACTACTTCCTTGTACAGTCATATTGCCAGTTGGCACATGCACCACATAGTCTGTAATGCTGACAGATACTGGTGGGTACTATCTGCAGTGAGTGACATCTGTACATCATGTGTTTGGGGCCCTTTGGCTGTGTGCTGGGTGGGGCAGGCCTGGATTGCTTCTTGTCACAGTCACCCTCTTCCACACATCTATGTACGTCTACATTTGACTTATTATAGTGTGTTGTCCTGACATATATGTCTGTATTCCTATCCACTGTGTATGCAAGGCATGAGTGGTGCATATTGATGAGTATATGCACTAACAACTGCAACTGCCAGATATGTCTGGTCCACTGGTGTTTGCAGACATGGCCTTCATGTATTTAGGTGTGTGAGCATGCCCAGTATGACCTTTCAGTATGTTGTTAACTGACATTGCCTTCGGTTCTCTAAGTGTGTGAGCATGCCCAGTATGGCTGTCTGTATTGAATGTGTGGATTGAGTCCAGGTAGTTTGTGCTGCAGTGCTGACATTTGTGTTGTACACCAACAGGTAGCATGCTGTCTCTGCAGGGTATCCATCGATCATTTTGCTTTGACTGTTACAACATTTCTGCATAGCAGAGGGGGAACACCTGACTGTTTCTACATTTCCACACAGGAGTGGGGGGGCACACCTGACTGTAACTATATTTCAACATAGGATGGGGGGGGCACACCTGACTATTACTACATTTCTACACAGGATTGGGGAGGCACACCTGACTGTTATTAAATTACTTTGTAGGATGGGGGGACACACCTGACTATTTCTACATTTCTACACAGGATTGGGGGCACACCTGACTGTTATTACATTACTGTGTTGGATGGGGGGGCACACCTGACACTTCTACACATTTTCTATGACTGTACTGGTATGTCAGGTACTCCATTTCATTCTGTATTCTTACCTATCATGCTGACTAGAGGCATACTAGTGTACTACAGATCATAGCTTTGGTTGCCTTACATATTACTTCCTACCCTTCAGAACTAACATCCCACTGCCTGACCTGCTGTAGTCTTTCTGTGTAGGCCTGGGGGGAGGTTAACCATAGCCATCATTCAGGGGCTGTAGCACAGGCTCTGTTTTTGTTTGTTTACACCTGTTCTGTTGGCTGGGACTGTTGTTGGGTATGTGGACTGCCCTGACTGGCATGTGTGAGTCATATGGACACACATGTTGCTCAGCACATTTCCTGCTGTGGGTTTTGTCACCCTGTGTAGTACTGGCTACTATGGTGAGTCAAGTATGTGTTACAGATGTCATGGTGCCACTATGGGTCTCTACTGTCTGCTGCCGTCACATTCAACCACCCAATTCCCCTGCATGCTCATATCCATACCATAGCTACAGGTAACGACACAGTCTACTCCATTTGGCAATTGGTAGGTTGATTGACTTACCTTGAGGGTGTGCCAGACTTGCGGATGGTGCCGGAGTGCTGCCTATGTTGGATGCACATAGTACACTCCCTATACATGGTTGAGCACAGGTAGTGTCATGTTTGACATCCCTTTTACTGTATGTGTGAGTCAGAGAGAGGTGTCATTCCCTGGGTCCCTACCGTGTCAGTGTATTTGCTATGTGTTGTCTCTTTGCAGCGGCCTCAGCATACTGGGCATGTCTCCATCTGCCTACTGGGGAGGCTCAGGTTGTTCCTCCTCTGGGTCACTCTGTGCCTGTGCAGGCCTTGGCACTGGTTGTGGGCTGTGTGGCTCTGCTCCTTGCTGTTCCTGCTGCAGCTGTTTCCACAGGATCATATTGTGTAGCATGGCACATACCATAACAATTTGGGTACATGTAGCTGGTGAGTACTGCAAGGCTCCACCGGATGTATCCAGACACTGGAACCGTGATCTGAGCATCCCAAACACATGCTCTATTATAACTCTGGTCTGAGTGTGTGCCTCATTATGGCATTTTGGTTCAGGTGCATTTCTGATGGGTGTCATCAGCCACGGCTCCAGTGTGTAACCAGCATCCCCCACTAGGTGACCATAGGGGATGTCCCTCATTGGCAAATCTCTGGTACAGCTGCATCAGATGCCATATGTGGGAATCGTCATAGCTTCCAGGGCAGCCAGCACACCCATTCATTATAATGCCCTGGGTATCACAGATGACCTGGCAGTTGATGGAGGGGATTCCCCTGCGGTTGATGTAGGCCCTACCCTGACCACTAGGTGGTGTTTTGATGCATATGTGCATGCAGTCTATAGCACTCACTACCTCAGGGTATTTTGCTATTTGGTGGAAGAGACGCATATTGCTGGTCAACACCTCATGGGTGTTGAGGAAATATACGTGCTCACTGGCATGTGCTTACATGGCATCCAGGAACTGGTGGAATACTGTGGATGCTGATACCTGTGAGATCCCCATGATATCCCCAGCTGAGCTTTGGGAGGTACCTGTGGCTAGTATACCTAGGCCTACACATACCTTGGTAACCACTGGGATGGATTCCCCTCGGTCAGTTTGGTGTGTCAGGTGTGGCCGGCACAGCTCAACAATTTGCTGTAGGAGGTCTCTGTTCATCCTATAGCACTCCACTATCTCCAGCTCATGTAGCCCCTGGTAGGTTACCCTGGGTCTGTACACTCTTCTCTGTCTCCTCACTGTGGGTTGCTTGGCAGCATTTACATCCTCACCACCCTCAGCCTCTTGCACATGTTGTTCTATGTTGCCTGCTGCAGCCCTTCTCATTTTGTAGGTTTGTTTGTTAAAATTTCCCCGCTTGTATACACCGGTGGTGTAAGTGCAGGAAAAAATAGAGGAGTGGGTGTTTGCATAGTTTATAGTACTGTTCTGGGCTGGGCTGGTCTGCTGCCTGTGTAATTGTCTGATTCTGATACATTTCAACTGCCAGCTAAGCTAGTACTCTTTGATTACATTTCTACTGCTGTTTTACCTTCCCATTGCCTTCCTGTTTATGCCCGTATACACGCCGTGCAAACAGAGTGCTCAAATGTGCACACTGCTGCTATTTCCTGTTTAACTTCTTTTTTTCTCCTGTAAAACCTGGTGCATGGCGTGCACACCCGCTTAGGCTTTGTAAAGACTGCTAGGCAGGTTTAGACACACCTCCTAGCTTAGCTGTGCTAAGCTAGGAGCAAAACCGAGCCACAGGGCTCCAATCCACTTACAGTATGCCTGACACCTGCCCCCCCCCATGATGTTGCCTACCTCCTAGGCTTGCACCAAGCTATTCCTACTCTTATACTGTTGTGACCTGACTCACACGCTGGGGAAAACTGGGATTCACTATCCTTCCCCTGATTTGCATAGGATTGCCTGCTAATGAATAGTTACATGTCTCACACTGAACTTCCCCCATTAGCAACCACTACTCACTAGCCAGGTTGTGTTCTGCCTGCCATTGATTTGCATGGCAGAATAGGGATTTTAGTTAGAATGCTTATTTTAGGTTTATTTTATTATTTCCCCCCCAATCCCATTTGCACGCTGCTGCCCTATGCTTAAACAGACGAGATTGTCTAAAAAAAATAAAAGTTGATTTTTTAAAATTTTTTGTAATGTTTGCAATGCCAATGGCCTTATACTTGGCCATTGGCATGCTTACTACATGATATGCAGCCTTTATTTGGAGTTGTCATAACTCAGTTTTGGATTTTTCAGAAATGTACTGGGTTACTGAGTACATTTCTGCAGATTGCACTAGTCTTGCATGGACTGTTGCGAGCTTCTTGGATTGCAAAATCACCTCATTTGCATGGATTTCACCTGCAAATGGGGTGATTTGCATACCAGGGCTTAGTCCATGCAAGATTAGTGCAGGAGCGCTCGTGCATGCCCCTGCAGGCTGTTCCTGGATTGCATGGCAGACATATTGCCTGCTTGAGCTCCTGCACCGTTCTTGCACTCAGTGCAAGCTTTTGAGACTCCGGGGGTTAGTCTTTTTTAAAGTGAGTTAATGTTTCACGGTATTTGATGCCTTTTTCCATGTGTCTTTATATATTTATTTGGGCCATTTGTTTTAATAAAAATCTTTGTAAAGTTTTTATTAAACCATGCACCAAATACATTTAGCATTTCCTACCATGACTTTACCCTTGGGGTAATGCATGTTATGTCCATGGACTTTAATGGGGTATCTTTGCACAAGTTTGGTGGTATGCCCATTAAAGTATGTGGATGAAACATCTGATCTAATGTTGTAAATTTTCATTCTGTCTTCAACTTATGGGTTAGGATCCAATTCCTCAGATCTGACTCGGCTGTTTGCAAAGGCTCGTGGAAACTAGAAACTCTTGAGCTACTTCCTTACCCACAACGCACCGACTCCAATTACCTCAGATCTCATTTGCTGCTTCAAAGTGAAAGATGTGGTTCCAGCTTCTTTCGAGCAGATAAGTGATAATTTCTTTGTTAAAACCAATATTTTTCATTTCTATCTGTATTTTGATATGTGATGTGTGTATATATATATATATATATATATATATATATATATATATATATATATATATATATATATGTGTGTCTTCTGAAAACTTATTTTTTACTTCATTAAACTCCCTTGGCACTTTTTTAGTAAAGTTTTACTCTAACTTGTATGCTTTCTTAGTTCTTCATAGCTCTTCAATAGCATTGTTGGTATTCTTTCCCCTTTCTGCTATATTTTAAAAAATCTTATCTGTTATTGAATAAATAGTGTTTTCCTTTCTTAAATTGTCTGTTAACTAAAATAACTTTCTTCTTTTACCTTTCTTCAATATAGCTGATAAAGACAAAAACCCGGCTGGGTTTAAAAAATGTGAGAAATGTGGACACAAAATTCCCTTCTTTGATGGCCACACACTTTGTGTGTACTGTTTGGGTCCACTCCACCTTCAGGAAAACTGTGAGATATGCCATGCTTTCAACCCTAGAGCATTGGTTGAATGTAAAAATAAATTGATCCTTAAGGGGTTGCTTCCCTCTTCTTTTAGTGTGGTATTATCTGGAGCTTCCACCTCTTCTAGTACATCTTCAGGAAAAAAGAAAAGACCTTCTTCAGATCCATATTCTCTTTGGATCCTAAATGGAAGAAAACTAAGTCTTTTGATCCAACTTCAACCTTGGATCCAAAACTGAAGAAGACAGATACCTTGGATCTGACTACAATATTGTATCTGAAATTGAGCAAGCTTATACCAGATAAGAGTGCTTCAGATCCGACTGCAAACATCAGATTCAACACTTGATTTTCCTTCTCTTCTGAGAACTAGATATTCTCCTTCAGTGGATCCACTCCCTTTAGGGTGCCTTCATCTTTTTTAGAGAGACCAAAGTCCCCATCACTAGTTTCCATTTGGTCTTCCAGGAGTCTCACTGAAGAAGACATGGAAAGGTTAGTTTGAAAGATTCTCCTGGCACAGAGTGTGACAATTGCCCTCTCAGCTCCTACCTCTCTGGGTCAGGAGATCTGACCTTCTACTAAACCCCCTTTGCAAGTTCCTCCTCCATCTCCCCTGTCAGTTTTGGAGTTTTCTGATCCAAACCTTCTGGGCCCATCAGCATCAGATTCAAGAATTGCTTTGCCCTCAGATTCGAAGCTCACTCTGAGTTTTTCCATTCCTTTGGATATGGAGGGCTCTCAGAGACAGGGCTACTCTGTCTGCTCTGGGTGTCTCAGTTGACTCCGAAATTCACTAAGCCATGTTTGCATCTCAGGGCATTGGCACGGGGTTAGTTCAGCTCTGACTTTGGCCTTGGGGTAGTTCTCCATGGAGCGCGAGGGGCCCAGGATTTGAAAGCTTATCCTTACAGATCCAGGGTCTTCTTCCTCTCTGGGAAGGTCTGCCTTTGTGGTCATGGAGAGAGCCTTGTCAGCTTCCTCAGCAAATATGGTTTCCTTCCCCTTGGATTCTTAGTATGCAGGCTTATCATTTTTCTGCTTAGAGTCTCAACTATCCTCTCCACAGGAACAACTGGTACCAAAACCCCAGGCTTCCCAGAAGAGTGTCCACATCTCTTCTGATACCTCCCCAGAGTATCCCACTGAGGAGGTTCCTAAGAAGAGAACATGCAAGAGGAAGCACTTGGACTCCCCCCAGGAGTCTGTCACAGAAGATACTGACTTTGAGGAAGGTGAAAAGTCTCCACAAACACAGAGGTGGCTGGAAGCCCAGCAGCCCTTCATCTGAGGAGTCTGTATTCCTGGAGGCATTTGGTATTGACCCGTCTACCTCCTGGGTGACTCTGCCCGCTGATGACCTCATAGATTTGGTGTCTTGATGGGCATGGAAGGCCCTAGATACTATTGAACCATTCCCTCAATGACCAGCCAAAATTTTGACAGCCCCTGAAGATAGACAGTTTTGGACAAAAGGTGTACTTGTAGATGCCATGGTCATGATGGCAGCCACTAAAAAGGAACTATCCAAGGAGAGTTCCACTGTCCATCCACTAAAGAAGGAGTCTCGAATGATGGACAGATTTGGGAAGCATATTTATGCTTCAGCAACCTTTGCATTCAGGTCTCTGAATTATTTGGCATATTTTACCAGGTTGCAGAGAGACCTGATTAAGGAACTCTCTGTACTCTTTCAGGAGCCCTTTCTGATGAGGTACAAGTGTCAGTCACTTCTCAGCTGGCTATCCTGCAGGTAGTTTCCAATTCCTCCATGAGGTTAGTCTCGCATGCAGCCAAAGGAACCTCAAGGGCAGCAGGTTCTGGCATTTCCATAAGGAGGCATGCCTAGATGCACTTGTGTGATTTTGCAGAGCCCTTCAGGTCTTCATTTGTCAATGCTTCCTTTGATGCAATGTGCTTGTTTGGCCCCGAAGTTAAGGACACTTTATACAAGTGTGAAAAGGACAGAAAGACCCTGTCTGCTGTGGGTGTACATTTTTCCACACCTCAAAGATCCTTTTCCAGGAATCAATGAGGTGCTGGGAAACTATGGTTCAAAAAGTCCCAGGGTCCTTTCCAGGCCACATGTGGAGGAGGTTCCCCCTGAGGCAGATGGGGGAATTCAAATGGTAGACACCACCCTCGCAGCAGGGGTGGCCTGCAAAACCAATGGTCTAAAGATTCCTTTTTTGATAGACCCTTCCAGCATTCCTGAAAGGAGGCCTGATTGTCCCCCTCTGGAGGCAATCTGGGGTCATTTGTCCTTGCACCAGGCAGCCTGGCTAGAAATAACAACAGATACATGGGTGAAGAGGATAATTTCCAGAGGTTACATAATTCCCTTTTACCTTTCATCTCCTGTCTCAAGAAAATTCTCTGATGTTCCACCTAGTCAGGGGGAACAAATAGCATTTCAAATACAAAAGCTGCTAGAAAAAAGAGTCACCCAAGATGTCCCACCAGACCAAATAGAATCTGGAACTTATTCAAGCTTCTTTTCAGTGCCAAAGAAAACAGGGGACTGGAGACCAATCTTGAACAGATCAGTTTGACACACCAAGTTTTGAATGGTCACAGTTCAGTCCATACTCCCATTTCTGGGAAAGGATGATTGGATGTGCTCAGTAGACCTTCAGGATGTTCACTATCACATAAAAATGAACAGGCAGTCCAGAGGGTACTTACACTTCTAACTGTGAGCCAGTCATTACCATTTCAGAGTTCTGTCCTTTGGTTTCACTACAGCCCCCAGGGTATTCACCAAAAGCATGGCAGTAGCGGCAGGTCACTTGAGACTGCAAGGATTCTGGGTGTTTCCATACTTAGACGACTGGCTCATTACCACCCAGACCAGGCATCAAGTAATAAAAGCAAGAGATCAGGTTCTCCAGACTTGTTATCTTCTGGGAATAACCATAAATTATGAAAAGTCTAATTTGCAACCTACTCAAAAGTTATAGTTTATTGGGGCATTGTTCAACACAAAATCAATGATAGGATCACTACCCCCTCTAAGAATTTAGACCTTAAGAACACAAGTCAAGAAGATAATATTCAGTACCAAAATATCAGCCTATTTGGTTCTTCAGGTTCTAGGATCAATGTCAGAGGCAATAACCTTAGTACCATTAGCTAGGTTCTACATGAGGATTTTACAATGGATTCTACCCGCGCAATGGTCAATACTTTATCAATCCATGTCAACCCTAATACATGTCACTCAGTTTTGCAAGAAAGCTCTCAGGTAGTGAATTCAATCCTATGAACTTCTACTAGGCTGACCGTACATTCCTCCTCAGCCCAAGGCTATAGTGACCACCACAGATGCTTCCCAGTTAGGGTGGGGGGCATTACCTGGGGAAGACAGTCCAAAGCACTTGGTGTCCTGTAGAGGCCAATTTGCATATCAATGTTCTAGAGATGAAAGCAGTGCTTTTAGGGTTGCAGGCATTTCAAGAAGCTCTCTCTGCAGGGATGATTGCATTTCAAGTGGACAACATGTCAGTAGTTTTACATTAACAAACAAGGAAAAACAAAATCTTACTCCCTATGTTAAGGAACTCTCAAAGTGTGGCAATGGGCAATCTCATCCAACCGATTTCTTATAGCATTCCACATTCCAGGGAAGTCCAATGTGATAGCAGACAAGCTGAGCAGGTGCATTCTTCTACCTCATGAATGGTCTCTACAAAAGTGTGACAGAGATGATTTTTCACTGGTGGGGCCAGCCTTGTTGTAATCTTTTTGCTTCTCCCCTAAACAACAAATGCAGCAGCTATGTTGCCATAATCCCCCCTAAGGGGGAGTCACTGATGGATGCTCTACTTCACAATTAGCCTGCCAGTCTGCTATATGCCTATCCACCAGTCCCACTAATTTCCAAATTTCTGCAGAAAGCAAAAATGTTGAAGAGCAAAGTTATCCTCATTGCACCTTTTTGGGCTTGGCAGATTTGTTTCCCCTTTCTTTGGCCTCACTTACTCCACCCACTGTGGACTCTGGATCCAACTCCAGACCTACTGTCTCACCCAGCAGGCATGATTCATCCAGACATATCAAACCTCAGGCTGATGACTCCCTGACATCTCCAGTTCCATTAATAGCTAAACAACTTATGCTGTCCTCTCCAGTTTGTCAAATACCCTTTATCTTCACATAAACCATCTACATGTAAACATTACACCAGTAGGTGGAAAAGATTTGCTTACTGGGCCTGTTAAAATAATGTTGATCCTTTTTCAGTCCCTTTGCATAGTATCCTTGAATTTTTAGCTCTAATTTGTAAAGAAGGAGCTAGCTCCTCTACAGTTAATGTTCAACTAGCAGCAATATCAAATTTACACATAAGATTTGATGGTGTTTCTGTTGCCTCCCATAGATTATGCAAAACATTTTTGAAAGGTACTCTCCCTCACAGGCCCCCTTCAGAGACCCTACTCCCCCATGGGACCTCAACTTGGTACTGCAGCAACTTACTCTGTACCCTTTTGAACCTGCAGTTATATGTGACCTCAGATACCTTTCTTGGAAAACAATCTAACAGCCATTACTTCTGCCAGAAGAATTTCAGAGATACAGACGCTGTTTTCAAAATCACCTTACTTGATATGTCATAAAGCCAGAGTCAGTTTACAAACAAATCCTTCTTTTTCTTCCTAAAGTGGTATCAGAGGCTAATATAAACCAGTCTATTAATTTGCCCATATTCTTCTCCACATTTTCTAACAAAGGTGACTACACACTACATTTACTAGATGTGCACAGGCAATTAATGTTTTTACCTACACAGAATGGAAAATTTCAGGAAATCTGAAGTTATTTGCAGAGGCGCCAGAAACTGTTGAAGATTGGGGGGCGGAGGGTGAGAGGGGCACTTAATGATCTAAAAAGGGCAATTTTTTAAAACTATTTACTACCACAACATAAGTTCACTTGGAGGACAATTTAAACTTAGCCAATTTATCTTTTGGTACTTGAATTTTATTTTTATTTATTTACATTTGTTTACCGGGAAATTCCAACTGGACGCAGGTCCTTTTTCAGCGGATGCCTGGGGAGAAAAGCTCCAATCGGGCAAATTAACATTTCCTGATTGGTCTTACCTATCCCATGGCTGATAACTTTATATTAGCCCTAATGAGGGTAAATGTGGTCCTACCACAGATAATTTGAGGGGACCCATGTAAGGGATACAGCATTTAGAAACTGCCTCTATCCATTAGTGGCATGAGGGACAATCCTGGAGTACATTTTCTATTACCCATCCTTAGATCCAAATTGCATTTGAATATGGACTGGGATGAGCTTTGTTTTACTTGAATGGGATAGTCTGTTCTGAACAGTGGTAGCCTCTCTGATATATATCAATCTCTCCACAAATTTCAGTTTAGATACCTGGACTGAGCATTTCTGATGACATCTGACTTGCTGATGCTCAGTAGGTCCATCTGTATTAGGTCGGAGGATGCCTTGTATGGCAGACATGTCACCTCTAAGCACTCTGTAGGATACTGAGTATAGTGATATATTTTTGAGGTGGTCCATGCAAGACCTATTGTTTAGGACTTGTATCCTTTTAGTAAGGTATCTCTGTGAGTACTCCAATTGTTGCATGGGTCTGGACAGATACATGCCAAAGTGGGCATTATACAAAATGATTGACCTAATGAAGGCTTTGTAAAGGGGGGCAATAACATGTCTAGATCTAGTCACACTCAATTTGTTTATAAGCTGTGCAATATAGAAAGACTTTCTTATGACTCTGGGTACATGTTGGTCAAAGGTTAGGTCACTGTACACACAAGTTCCCAAATGCCAAACAACTGGGTCAGTTCTCAGGTGGAATTGTTAATTTGGCAGATCCCTGGAGTAGATGACTTCCCAAAGGATATGATAATGTATTTTTTGGAGTTTAGTTTCAATTCATGATTCTGGCACCAGTTATTGTTTGGGACAAACCTTCCTACATGATGGTTAAGTCATTTGGTGATTCAATAACTGCTCCTAGCTTGTAGTCATCTCAAATTTAGTCAGCCAAAGCCCTTTGGTTTTTCATTTTACTTTTGAGATGTATATGCCAAACAGAAAAAGTCTCAGCACTGAACCCTGGGGGACTCCATTGGTGACTGGTCTCTTTCCTTATTTTTATCTCCTGCATTATGTGAGCAAGCATACATATATGCATTCTTTGATTCACCTTCCTGATTTTATTAACCTGATTGTATTAAATCATATTCCTTGTATAATACAGCACCACTTGTTAGAATGTGTTTTAAATTTGTAGTTTGGAATAGTCTTCTAGTAAGCAATGAAACAAAATGTATGAACCAATAATGACAAAACTACCTATTTCAGAGAATTTCAACCATTAAAGACCACTCAAACTCATTACAATCCACCAATATCAGTTAATATGCAAAATATCTGCAGAAGTAAGTCATCTAAGTAATTCCACATTAAAGGGATCTGTAACTAATGAAGAGGTTGCTGCTAGCAAACAACTTTATATTTCATTGTTTCATCTACAAATAAAATGCCTGTTGCCCTTGAATAAATTGCCTATGCTTAGATTAAAAAATGATAAGCTAATAATTTTGCAATGGGGAATGGATGGCAAACTGAGAACAGAAACATAGTTACTAGGTAACTCCTCCAGAGGAGGACATTCATAGGACTGCAGTATCCACTCCCTTTAAAGTACAGCACAGTACAGTAGTAGCGATCCATCTGCTCACTGTGGGAGTAGAACCCACAGCCTTCTGCATCAAAAGCAAGTATACTACCTGTTGTGCTACTAACAACGCAAGCAGGTATAAGTAGCACTAAACTTCTCTTCCCCTGAAGCTCTCAGCTCCTTGTAAAATCCACTTGACAGTTTAAATCTCTCAATTTTGCAGCACAAAAATCTGGAAAATGCCAACATTTATTTGGGGGGGGGGGCAAAGGCCCAAAACCAGGGACACATTTTAAATATTGCTTGTATAATCTTAGAAAGCTGTTGAAATAAAGTGTTTTGTGTTACCATGTGTTACCTGAAAGACAGGAAGACTGAAACTTAAAGGGCTATCATTATTTAGTGAATTCATTTCTCACTTATTTTGCCAGAAAACCACAAATTATAAGAGGAACAGCCCAAAAGTATGAGCCAAATATTCTGTGAAAATCTGGACAGTTGAGAGCTATAACAACTCCCTGAATCACAAGTGATGGTATGGGTAGAGAATTCAGGCTCTTGTTTGAGCTTGAGTAACACTAACCACCAGGTATACCTAACTGGGGCATTTTGCACACACACACACACACACACACACACACACACACACACACACACACACACACACACACACACACACACACACACACACACACACGCAGCATAACAACTCCTGCAAATAAAAAAAACAAAACTCTACTTACCGGCATGATTCTGGCTCTGGCAGCACCAACAGAACAGCAGCAGCATAACTCCTGTAACACAGACCAATAAGAGAACAAGAACAGCTAGTTTAGTTAGTTTAACTTCCGCGCACGAATCCATATTAGCATGAAAACTCCACTTCATTAATTTTTCCCGACAGGTCTTGCAGCTGTAAAAGTAGGGGGAGGACTCCCCCTCCCTCTGGCTGTATAGTTCCGGCGCCCATGGTTATTTGTCTCCTTTTCAGACATGAAACTAGGAAAGCCTGTTAACAAAATTACTCTAGCCAGATGACTTACAGATTGTATTTCTTTTATATACACCAAATTGGGCATTACCGCATCAAAATCTCTTAGAGCTCATTTCACTAGAGCCATGGCTACTTCATCAGTCTTTCAATCCAGAGCCTTCATGGATGATATTTGTGCTGCAGCAACTTGGGCTACTTCCCATACATTTCTTACTCATTACAGATTGGATATGGTCTCCAGGGGCATGGCATCATTTGGTTCAGTGGTGCTGAAGAATATCTTTCCTTGAGTCCACCCAGGGAATTAGGTAGATGGGGACTCTTGTCCCATAAGTTGAGGATAGAATGAAAATTGACAACATCAGCTAAAGTGGTTATGTACTTAACATATGTTCCATCTGTGTTGTCCATTTTAATTCTTCCTCAACTCCCCTCTTACCAACCCCCTGCCTTACGAACTCCTGGAAGAGCGAGTATTTTTGTGAGTATGCCACTTCCTTGGTATATAGCTCCAGATACAGTCTCCTCTCTCTCTTTGACTAAATTGTGTCTTTCTGCTTTCCTATCAAACAAGATCTGAGGTAATTGGGGTTGGTGAATTGTGGGTAAGGGAGTAGCTCGAGAGTTTCTGTTTCCACAAGCTTTTGCAATTGGCCGAGTTGGATCCGAGGAGTCAGATCCAAACCCATAACTTGAGAAAGAATGAAAATGGACAACACAGATGGAAAGTTATGGTGAGTAGATAACTTCTTTTTTTTACTACACTGATGCCATTATGATTGAAGTTTACTGTTTTTCTCAGTGACATCAGTGAATTAAAAACAAACTTTCATAGTTTGGATTTCTCCTCCAAAGAGAAAACAAATTGCTCCCTAATGGTTAGAAGTGCTGTTTGGCAGTTTTTGCACCACATGTAGGTACAAAGGTAAGCTGAAAAAAAGGTTAAAAAGTCACTTTAAGGACCTGGGAAAAAGGTTTTGAGTGGGATCCACAAACATAGTGCCCCATGGCATAGGGCTGGTACACATGGCAAACACACAGCAAAACCTGAGGAGATTTACGAACACTGCTACATAATGGGATAAGTGTTTGTATGTGGTCTTACCCTACTATATAGTCAGAATTATCCTACAGACCTCTCTAAATGTTCACAATTCACAAACACATCTATATCTGTATATCTCCATAATAATGTTAAACCAATTACAGACAAATTGTGCATCTGCTTCTGCAGATATGTTGCTCAGCATTACATAATTGAGCAGCAGCATTAGTGACGATAATGGAACAATTGTAAAAATAACCTAATTTTTATGGAAGCAACATGTTGCTTGTTCCATTGCTTCATATGGAGCAAGCTAACCTGCTAACACAACCACATTAATTCCCTAAGCCGAGATACTGCAAAGTTCTTATCAGTGGGTACAAGCACATGAGAGTATCTCTTTGTTTAAATGTATGCTTATTTTATTTAAGTTTGTTTACCAGGGTAGTACACTGATCTCAGTGAACCAGTTTCAGTTACAAATAAGAATTCAAGTTAGTAGGTCTTAAATTTAGCTCATAAGGAGAAAGGAATTAGACTGTATATACACAGTATTGATAATCAACAATAAAAGTCAGTGGGTTTGACAATCATGAGCAGAGGAAGAGGGAGATGAGGCTGTTAAAGGAAAGCTTGGAAAGTTTGAGTGGTTTTGTAATGTCTTGAGATCAAACTATTTCTGAATTGCTTGTGTCCATATCCATATACACAGCTATACACTATTGTATTACACTGTGGAGAAGGGAGTTATTTTTACAGCATGTCATGTCTTATTAAAGCATATTAAAGCCATGCACAAATGCTAAAATAACTGTTTATAATCCAAAAAGGTCTATAATAAGAAATATTGACTTTGTACTCTATTCATATATTTTTTCATTTATATATCTATTTTATATGAACTGCTTTCATAGTTGTCTGTGCTTTAAAAGTGAGTATAAAAGTTGATGCGCACATATAAAGTATTTATAAAAGATGTGGTTCTAATGTCACCATCTGTTATTACATGCCATTGTTTTCTTATATTTTTATGTGTTGTGTTATAACATCTTTTTGTAGAAGATAAAACCAATGTTGTTACTGTGATCCATGTTTATGAATTACAGTAGTAGCAGTACCACATGCTAAACTTGGGTCTGTATTCAAAAATTTTACCACCAGTGGTAAGCCCTTTTCACTTCTAGTAGCCATTTCTGACTTGTAGACAGCCATACCACAGTGCTTATCTCAAAAAGGTGCAGCACCATGGTGGGCTGTCTCTCTGTCCTACCACAGATGCTAGGCATTCCTGGGGAGCAACATATTTAACTAGCCATGTGCCTTCCCCAGAAAAGCCTGCAGTTAGTGACTTATACAGTCATGTGATTCATAGGACCACTCAGTTGTGTAAATCCTTACCTCTAGATGTGTTAGTTAACTTGGCCAAAAGTCCATGGCCACCCATTAATCTCAATGACAGAGTTGAAGTACCATCATGTTTAGAGGATAGGTAGTGGTGTGTGTGTGTGTGTGTGTGTGTGTGTGTGTGTGTGTGTGTGTGTGTGTGTGTGTGTGTGCGTGCGTGCGTGCGTGCGTGTGTGAGTGAGTGAGTGTATGTAGATGTATGAATACTGTGAGCTGAATGAGGGCTTGTGTGTGTGTGAGACTGTCTCAGAAACATTGTAGGGAGTTTAGTTAGTGGATAGGTAAGATGAGTGTGTCTGTGCATAGGAAAATGGGTGGGTGTGCATGCAAATGTACTTGGGTGGGATAGTGTTCTGTTTGTGGTGTGTGTGGGGAGAGGGGGAGTTGCTATACCTAAACTCCTCTTGACTAACAAGGAAATACTGCAGTACTTGGGGGATACTAGACACCAGGGTCTTTCAGACATTACCCTAATCCACTTAAAAAGTCAATAGAACAACAGGTTTTGTAGTGTGAAAAACATATGCTGAGGAAGGACAGTAGGACACCAGGGACAATCTTCAATATTACCCTAGTCTACTTAAAAAGTTAATATAACTCAGATTTTACAGCATGAAAGATGTATGGACACAAAGAAGTATGAAACTCTAATGTTTGGCATTATTGACTGACTGTATTGTGGTCCATGACGTAAGAGGGCCATGCTTAAGACTTCTGGACAAATATGTTGGGGAGACACACTAAATGATACCATTTCTTTTTTAAATATTACGCTAATCCACTTAAAAAAAGTTAATAGAGCAAGATGTGTTACATCCAGATGCTTTTAATTAACAATACGAAGAGTGAAACTCTAATGTCTGCCATTACTGAATGACTGTAAACATTTGTGATTTATGAGAGGCAGTGACCAGTGACATTCTGTAAACTCATGGACAAGTAGCTATGGCAGTGTATGTGAATGTGTGTATATGTGGGTGTGTGCTTGGGAAGCGGGAGGCTGGTATAATGGTTACGTTGTTTGCCTTGCAGATACACGATACAAGGTTTGATTCTCACATGGGATAATCAGATAGGTTTAAAATGGTCTATAAAGGCAGTTAGCCTAGTACTAATCTATATACTTCAGGTTGGCGTGCATGTGCATGTGGCTGTGTGTGTGATAATTGAGGGAGTGCTTGTGTTAATGCAATGCATCAGCTGACAGAAATTACTACCACAGGGGTGGCAGAAGGGGGGTTATTTATTTACTGGGAAAGTCCAATTGGGACTAAAAGTGCCCATTTTCAATTTCAATGAAAAAAAAAAAGCACAATAAGTTAAAAAACAAAAATAAAAAATAATAAAACTCCTACATGTGCAATCAAACTGGCTTGTATACAGCTCAGAAAGGTCCTGCCTGGTGCCCTGTAGAGTTCTACAGCAGCAGAGAGACAAAAGAGAGACCTTGGAGTGATTAAGTTTCATTTTTCTGCATTTTCTTGTTGCCTTTAGCTAATTCCACCTAAAACACCAGTCTTTTAGAGTTTCTGTGATTTAAAAAGCTTGTTTCAGCTACCTACATATTGTACTTATTTTACTGCCTGCACTTTAACAAAGTCATTTTTGTGTTTAAATTACCTGTTTAACTGTTGTAGGCTACAAACTCAAGTGTGATAGCCATTTCTGTTCATTTAAAGTGTTTTTTTTATTGTTTCTGCTTTATTTTCCTGAAAAAGCAAAACAAAAAAATATATACTTGTTTTCCCACCTTTCTAAGCTAGTATAGTCCAGTTTTCAGGCTAGTGCTGAATTCAGGGCTGTGTTACAAGTTTCTGTGTTTACCCATACCTTTCTTGAATAGAAGTACGTTTCTCTGTTCACCTGTGAGAGAGGGGAGCTTTGAGCAGCCTATCTGTCCCTGGAGGAGTGGTTTCAGCCCAGAAATTAGTAGTTTATTAGCCATTTTGGGCTAATTTCTATCTCTTTCATTTCCCTGCTATAAAACCCACATTTGCAAGGTTTTTGTGCTTGTATACAGTTCAGCAAGCTCCTGCATGGTGCCCTGCAGAGTTCTACAGCAGCAGCGAGACAAAAGAGAGACTTTGACGTGATTAAGTATAATTTTTCTGCATTTTCTTGCTGCCTTTAGGTAATTCCGCCTAAAACGCCAATTTTTTTATAGTTTCTGTGATTTAAAAAGCGTGTTTCAGCTACATATTGTACTTATTTTACTGCCTGCACTTTAACAAAGTCATTTTTGTGTTTAAATTACATGTTTAGCTGTTGTAGGCTACAATAGCCATTTCTGTGCATTTAAAGTGTTTTTTTGATTGTATCTGCTTTATTTTCTGAAGAAAAAAAAAATACTTGTTTTCCCACCTTTCTAAGCTAGTATAGTCCAGTTTTCAGGTTAGTGTTGAATTCAATTGAACACTTTAAAAGTGGGGCCAGGGAAATATGGTAATTTAAACCTGGCTTGAGTACCGAGAGATGTTTTGGCAGGTAACTTTGGAGGCTAATAGGGTCCCAGGTTTAAATGACCATATTTCCCTGGCCCCACTTTTAAAGTTGAGGTCTGCTAAATTATAATGACTCAATAATAACATTTTTTTAACATTTAATAATTTTTTAACATTTAATAAATTAATAAATAAAAACAAACATTAAATTCATAATTTTATATCAAATGTTTTAACATGGCGTTTTTAAATTTTGTAAATGTTTTTTGTGATATGCAATATTGACATTTGGTCATGTTATTAATTCAAATACCGTATTCAAGATTCTTTTTCTTTTTCTTTTCAAACATGAGTATTCTGATGTATTAATACCTTTATTGGTTAATTGATTAATTAATTCTATATATAAGGGTTGCTATGGCACCTGTCTTTATCTGATGAAGTCTGGGAGGTGCTCGGATGAAAACGCATGATTTTATTGTGTGGAGCATTAATCTTTTATATTGTCCTGCTGCTGCTGCCTTGAATAAACTGTTGTTTTATCACTTCGAAGTTCCAGTTTTTTGTTTCTTTGTATTATTTACTGGAACGCCTGGTGCTTGTGTGAACAAGGATAAGGTTACTGTTAGCTGCCTGTCAGGTGTCAGGATCCGCCGCATAACACAAGCACTCAGGTCACTCCATAACAAGTACAAATACGACTCTGTCATTGTCTATGTTGGTGTGAATGACCTGAGCCGTACTTCCCTGGACTACATGAAAAGAGACATGGAAGAGCTCTCTGATCACATAGCCTAGGCTGGTATGACCCTGACCCTGAGTAGCATCCTGCCCTCATCAAGAATGATACCACGGTATAAAGAAAAAATTATCAATTTCAACAACTGACTAAGCTTCTGGTGTCATTCAAAGGGGATCCAATGTCTGTCAGCCTGGGATGACATGCTTGACAAGCCACGCTGCTTCGCTAGAGATGGCTTGCACCTGTCACCTTTAGGCTTTGGAATACTGGCCAAGGCTCTTGCCAACCCCATAGTGCCTTTTTTAGGCAAGGCTCAAAAGAAAACCCACCGCCGTAAATAGCACAAGTTACAAAAAACTAAGGGTAATGCTACTCAATGCCAGAAGTCTAAACCTCAAAATGCATGCACTCGAGGCACTCCTCAGTATGGAGAAAATTGATATATGTGCAGTAACAGAAACCTGGTTTAAGACTCCAGAGAGCATCCCAGCACTATCAGGCTACAACTCATACCATAAATTTTGGCTACAAAGCCCGGACCGAAATACAAAAGGTGGGGGCATATCCATATTCATCAGGGATACCTACACCTCCAAGTTAGTGGCACAGCACTATGCTTCAGAGATCATCCACGTGCAACTAACAACGGGCAGATCTGCAATTCAAATTGTAGCTTGCTACAGATCACCCACCATGTCCCAGGACCCACATTCTGCATTTCTGAAACACTGGGAAACATAAAGGTCCTGCCAAACACCCTGATATTGGATGATTTCAATTACCCAAACATTAACTGGGAGAACTACTCAAGTACTAACTCCCTTGCCCAACATTTCCTAGAATTTATAAACTCAAACGCCCTGGATCAACTGGTCAACACCCCCACCAGAGTTGACAACATATTGGACCTGGTCATCACCAACATGGGCGACCGGTGTTCCACACCAGAGGTCAACCTCTCGCTGGTTAGATCTGACCATAAACTAATCACTCTGGATAGCCACATTACTCCTCCACCCCCGGTCAAAGAAACTACCGTGAAAAACTTTTCAAAAGCAAACTTCATGTTACTTAAGAATTAAGTGGAAAGTTCAAATCCCCCATGCTAAAGGATAATGCTGCCCACGCTGCAAAATCCTTTGCTAATGCACTTTATGAGCAGCTACAAGAATGCATGGATCGTGCTATCCCAAGCAAAACCAAGACTCACTCCTTCAAGAAAAGGAAACCAGTCTGCTGGACCCCTGCCATAAACAAGCTATACAATAGAAGGAGGAAACTAGCACAGAAAAGAGTAAAATCCCCAAAAAAGAACACATCCCTGATCAGTATCAGCAAGAAACTACAATCCCTCATAAAACCATCCAAGGCTAGCTTCAAAAGAAAAATTGCCAAGGACTCCAAAGATAACCACAAGGCATTCTTTAGCTATGTCAAGAATCTAAGTGGCAATTCTCATATCTACTCGGAGTTAGTGCAGAATGGCACAAAATACACTGAACCGACCGATATCGCCAACATCCTGGCAGATCGGTTCAGTGCAAACTTCACCCCCTTCTCACCCACAAAAGGGCTCATAACCATACCAGAAGAATGTAGTGCCCCTGAAGTCACAGACACTCAGGTTAAAACAGCCCTCTCCAAAGCCAAAAACACAGCATCAATGGGACCGGACAGTGTCCCAGGCTGCATCCTACATGAGCTCAAAGATGAAATAACCCCTCACCTAAACACACTGTTCAAACTCAGCCTCTCCACAGGCTACATGCCCATACAGTGGCACACAGCAACGGATATTCCGCTCCACAAAGGTGGAGCCACAACAGACCCCGGCAACTATCACCCTATAAGCCTGACTAGCTTGGTCTGCAAGGCTATGGAGCGCATCATCATGGATCTCATTAACAGAGACATTGGGAACTTCCAAACACTGGACCTTACCCAGTCCGGCTTTGTTAAGGGCAGATTATGCCTCATAAACCTGGTGGACTTCTTTGAGACAGTTACCAAGACTATAGATGAGGGAAACATGGTCCACACAGTCTACCTTGACCTCGCAAAGGCCTTTGACACCATTCCCCATTCTGGTATTATAGACAAGCTCAAAAGCCTGAACATAAACCCTTATGTCAAGAGATGAGTTGCCAACTGGCTCATGGACAGAACCGACATGGTAAGAGTTGCGAGAGCTAGGTCTGACTTTAAACTGGTTACAAGTGGCGTTCCCCAGGGCTCAGTCCTAGAACCCCTCCTGTTCGGCATATACTTCTCAGAGGTACAGGCAAGCACAGAAGGACTATGGCTCTCCAAGTTCGCAGACGACTGCAAACTAGGGGCTATAATCGACTCTCAGGCTGACACAGATATCCTCCAAAAAGGTCTCACTGAGACAGATACCTGGTGTCAAAACCATGGCCTCGAGCTAAATTCCAAAAAGTGCATAGTCATCCCCTTTGGAAAAAACAAAGTACCCACAAACTACCACATAGGTGGTAGCCCCCTAAATACGGAAGACGTAATAAGGGATCTGGGGACCCAAGTAGATAGTAATCTCTCCTTTGATAATCACATTGCCAAAGTGGTTAGAAAATCCTTCTCTGTGGCCCACGTAATCACAAAAGGGTTTGCATCCAGATCAAAAGAGGTCATTGTGCCCCTCTATGCATCACTCATAAGACCCATCATAGAGTACAATGCCCCATTTGGGATGTACCTTACAAGACACCTGCAACAGCTGGAAAGGCCACAGAAGTACCTCTCCAAGAGGATCACTGGCCTCAAACAGATGACCTATGCAGCTCGATTGAAGAAACTCCAGCTGTACTCGGTTGCATACCACCTACTCAGAGGTGATCTCTGCCTGACATACAAGGTCATGTCCAACCCAGAATTTATGGACATGCTCCACCTAAAGAAAACCATATCCCCTCAAGCCACATGCTCTAGGGACCTAAACCTTGCCACAACAATAAATAGGACATACTGAAGGGATAGATTCCTGTCCCAGAGACTTCCCATGCTCTGGAACAAGATTCCAATCTACATTAAGCAGAGCTCCTCGCTAACACTGTTCAAGAGAAATCTTGACGAGTGGATGGGAAACAGAAAGTTTACCCAGGGAATCACTTCAGTGGCTCTGCTGGACAGAGGCACAGGAACTAATCTAAGGGTGCGGCGAAAGCACATTCCAGCTAGGCTTATAAATGCCTTTGGGCAGATAGCCTAGTACCTACCTATGAACCTATGAGAGTTAACACAGTTACAAGGTTTAAATTTAATTACAAAGCTAAGTGTATCTACCTTTATAATGTGAAGAAAGATCAAGTTATTTACAAAGCTATAAATCACCTTTTTAGTGTTAACCACAAGAAAGAAAAGATTTAATTATCTGTCTATATTTAGTACATGTCTTGAGATGAAGACAGGAGACAAGAGGTCTAGAAATGTGAAAATTTAAGTTACTTTTCAGTAGCTATTGCAGGGAAAGTGGAAAATTAGTCTGTAGTAAGGGATTTAGATAAGGAAAAGGTGAAAAAGGTGAAAAAAGTGATGTGTGGGGATAAACAAGAAGGAAACAGAGATGATAGCAGAGTTGAGATTAAAATAGGAGGCGAACACTGGTTGTTAAAAGGGCAGACAGATGGGTAGTGTTATTTCTTGTGATTATCACCGAGCAATTGAGAAATGTAAATTAGCTGATAATGAGGTCTTTCGTCATTGTTCTCAATGTGTTTCTAAATGACTGGTTTCTGCAATCACACAAAAAGCCCCTTTTGACCACAGCCTTATCGCTTGCAGCCAGGTCTGTTTCTAAATCCTGGCCATAATGAGTAATAGGTTAT
Organism: Protopterus annectens; assembly: GCF_019279795.1. Lineage (NCBI taxonomy): Eukaryota > Metazoa > Chordata > Ceratodontiformes > Protopteridae > Protopterus > Protopterus annectens. The sequence goes on from NC_056729.1 coordinate 1,630,606,369, forward strand.
CATCATCATCAGCAGCAGCAGCAACACCCTTTTTTCTCATGTGGTTGGGGTGTCATGTCAACTGTCAACAACTCTCAATGCAATGCTACTCTCGCTTTCTTTGCAGTATGCCTGACTCTTGTAGATCTTCTCACACACAATCCATCCATCTTTTTGCTAGACAGCCTTGTTTCCTCTTGCCTTCTTCCTGTCTGTCCAAAATCTTTTTCACCAGATTGTCTTCTGTTTCACATGTGCCAAAACCACCGTAATCTGTTCTGTTATTCTTTTTCTGCAGTTGGAGCTACTTAGGCTTGTGCTCTGATGCTCGCATTTCATTGTCTGGTCTGTCCCACAGTGTGCATCCTACTACCCATCTCCATCACTTCTAGCTTCCTCAAATGACCTGCCTGCACTGCCCAGGTTTCTGTACCATACAGTAGTACTGGTTACACCACTGTTTTGTGCAACTTACATTTCAGCATTTTTGACATTCTTCTGGCACACATTACCTCTGACAGACTGTGCAATCCCTCCGATTCTAGCTTTGACTTCCTCATTAAGATGTCCCCTTTCTTCAACCACACCCCCCCAGATACTTGAAGCTGTTAAACTGTTCCACTATTTTCATTTCTATCTCAGTTCTCAGCCTCTACTGATTCGCCCATTACAATTGTCTTATCTGTACTCAGTTTAATCCCTTTTGCCTTCAGTTTTGCATTCCCTTCCACCATCATTTGCTAAAGTTCTCATTCAGAGTCTGCCTGTAATGCCACATCATCTGCAACTTTGTTGCATTGTTCACTCCAACTTGCTTGCTAATGTAGTCCATCATTGGTATGAACAGTAGTGGGCTCAGAGATAAACCCTGATGCACATTCACTTCATCTGGGAGCCCCTCTGTGAGTCTGAACACTGTTCACACATTTGTCATTGTGTCATTGTACACAGCCTGCACTAATTCTACCTATGTTTCTGGGACCTCAAGCCATCGCAGGACTACCTAAGACAGCTTTCTTGGAACCTTATCATATGCTTTTTCCAAGTTTAGGAATGCCCAATTGGATATATCCAGCATCTTCACAACTATCTGGCTCACTGCAGACCATCAGGTCGGTTATGCTGCATCTTGATCTGAATCTGAACTGCTAATCTCCCATCTTACTACTCTGCATATTATTTTATCAAACACCCTCAGAATAACTTTGACATAATGTGACAGGACTTTGACAGCTCTATTCTTCCCACAGTTGTGAATATTCCCTTTATTCTTATACATTGGTAGTAGAAGGCTTACTCTCTAGTCATCTGGGATGTACATTTCTCTCCGTACTGCTATGAGTGCCCTCAGGAGCAATTTGTCCCCTAATTCACACAACATCTTTTATTTTTTAAAGACATTTATTAAAATAGCACTTAATACATGTGCACACATTTGTTAATAGAAAATAAAACAAACCATAGTAACAGTTTTCCCATTTTCCATATTATACATTACGCATTTTCTTTATTTTTAACATCTGTCTTTCTATCGGTCCATCCATCCATCCAGCCATCCTCAACCCCTTTTTCCCATTTTGCACATGAGGTTGGGGTGTCATTTCAACAGTGACAATCATCTCGAGTCAAGGTTTACACTGCCAATTCCTGCATTATTTAAACCTCACTCTTTCTCCTGAACATTATTCTGCATGCATTTTTCACTCATATTCCATTTATCTCTATGCAATTTGCTCCTTTCTTTTTCTAAAGACCCCTCTTCCAATTCTTTTATCTCTTTTACAACACACAGGCCAGGATTCAAAAAATCTTACATGGATCTAATCTCCTTGTAAGAATAGTGGCATGACTTGAACACAGAGTTCAGAGCCTGTGCGATCCAGTAAACAAGGCTGGGGGTGTGCATAAGCCTTCCAGCACTATTCTGACATGGACACCACAGAATAATGCAAATCACCTCATTTGCTGATGAAAACCATGCAAATGAGGTGAATTAGCAATCCAGCAAGCAGACAGACATCTGTGTTGGAGCTGTGTCTGCAGCAGAAATGTATTCGCTTACTAACCTTGTACATTTCTGCAAAAATCACAATGGGGGGCCCTGACAGCTCAAAGTAAAGCATGTATTATATTTATTAGGCATGCCAATGGTCATTGGCATGAAAAAGTGTTTTAAAATTGCAAAAATCAAAAATTTTTTGGCCAGTTTTGGCCGTTTAAGCAGAAAGCAGTGGACCACAAACACGATTGTGCAGAAAATAAAAAAAATGTAAAAAGTCAATTAAATGTGAAACATGAATTTTGCCATTATAATGGGCAGCATGCAGACTCATAACAATAACAGGTAACAGTGGTTGCTAAGGACTTAGGCACTGGTGTAGTGGTGTAACTAGGGACTAAGGCAGTGGGGTATGTAAATGAGCTAAATTTATTGAATAGCAAAATGGGAGACTGTGTCCACAGGTACCTAACCGTGTAGCAGGTATAATTCGGTGGTGTAAGCAGAAGAAGCAGCTGGCATGAAGGGTCTATATTAGAACATTGAAGTTTTAAAACTTCAAATGTTCTAATATCGACCTGTTTTGAGTGCATGCTAAAAATAGCAAAGCTGCAGAACACCGAATTCTTTCCATAGGAAAGAATTCGGTTGGCCGGTTCTTTGGATTTGCTATTTTCAGCACTGTGGTGGAAAGTTATGGGTCGGCTTCAGGTAAGTGTGCGATTGTGTGGTCATTAGGGTTAGGGTGCGGGTTAGGTGAGTTAGGGTTAAGGTGCGGGTTAGGTGATTTAGGGTTAAGGCGCGGGTTAGGTGAATTAGGGTTAGGGGTGGGTTAAGTGAGCTAGGGTTAGGGCGTGGGTTATGTGAGTGTAGGGTTGGGGTTTGGGTTAAGGTAAGTGGATAGATAGTAGTGTATGTACAGTTTAGTGTAGAGTTAGTTGTTGGATTATAAGTGTATGTGTGTGGATTGATGTTTTTTGGGTGTGCTTGTGTTGTGTGTATGTGTTTAAGAATAGCAAATTGTTTCCCAAGGAAAAAATCTGCTGTTCTGAATGTTCGATATTATGTGGTTTAGATATTTTAGGTTCAATGAAATAGCATTCACTATTTTCATCTTTCGATAGTGTGATATAAATGCGACATGAAAAGGGGGTGTGTCATGCTTGGTGTAAGCAGATTGGAGCTCCGCAGCTCCTATCTGGGCTCAGCTAAGCACAGCTAAACAAGGGTGTGTGTCTGAGGCTGCTTAGCTGTGCTTAGTTGGTTCAAGAAATGATAACTGTGTTCATGTCCAGGGGAAGGGCCTTTTTTGCTTAGCAATGTTTACACTAGCTCTGTGGGTTTTAAACTCAGCAGAAATAGAGAGAAAAAAGGAAATAGCAGAATAAAGGAAATAACTACAAATCACTAATACAGACTCTGCCACTCACAGTGGCCCATTCAAACCCCTCAATAATATAGCTGGCAGGTGCAATGTATCATAATCAGCCAATCACACAAGCAACATTTTTTTGCTTAGCAATGTTTACACTAGCTCTGTGGGTTTTAAACTCAGCAGAAATAGAGAGAAAAAAGGAAATAGCAGAATAAAGGAAATAACTACAAATCACTAATACAGACTCTGCCACTCACAGTGGCCCATTCAAACCCCTCAATAATATAGCTGGCAGGTGCAATGTATCATAGTCAGCCAATCACACAGGCAACATTTGCAGCACACCAGTATAAAGTATGCAAACAACTTTCAGTCTGTTTTTTCCCACAAACTCTGCACCATTGGTGTACACACTTGGGAATTTTAACTGACAAAATGATAGGGGCTGCTGCTGCTTTGCTACATCTGTATGTGCTACAGACTGAGGGCAGTGATGAGGACAATGCTGACAACTGTCCCAGGCTAACAACCTTCCCAGACCAAGGAGGAGAAGAGTGTTCAGACCCAGGGTAACCTTCCAGGGGCTACATGATCTGGAGATACTAGAGCGCTACAGGGTTGACAGGGACATACTTCAGCAACTCACCGAGCTTTGCCGGCCTCACCTCAGACTCAGAGCCAACAGAGGGGAACCCATTCCAGTTGAAGCCAAGGTATGTGTAGCCTTAAGAATACTATGCCTTAAGAAATCATGAAGGGATTCACATCTAGATCAGGGGAGGTCATCGTGCCTCTTTACTCATCCCTCATCAGGCCCATAATTGTGTACAATGCCCCTTTTGGGATGTACCTTACCAGACACCTGCAGAAACTGGAAAGACCCCAAAAGTACCTCACCAAGAGGATCATAGGGCTCAAACAGATGCCATATGCTGCCCGGTTAAAGAAACTCCAGCTCTACTCAGTGGCATACCGCCTGCTCAGAGGCGATCTGTGCCTGACGTATAAAGCCATGTCCAACCCGGAAGTAATGGACATGCTGCACCTCAGAAAATCCAAATCCCATCAAGCTACGCGCTCGAGAGACTTGAACTTCAGCACTGAAATAAATAGGACATGCTGGAGGGACAGATTCATAACCCAGAGGCTCCATTCACTCTGGAATAAAATCCCAGTCCAGGTTAGGCAGAGTCCCTCATTGACTCTCTTCAAGAGGAATCTTGATGAGTGGATGGGAGATCGTAGGTTTACCCCTGGTATCACTTCTGTGTCACTGTTAGACAGAGGCACAGTATACTAACCTCGAAAAAGGGCATAGCAAAATTAATTTAAAATGGGTGGCAAAAGCCAAACACACTCTGGCTAGGCTTATAAACGCCCTAGGGCAGATAGCCTAGTATGAACCTATGAACCTATGAACTAGCTACAAGTACTTTCCAAAGACCTACTGGGGGAATCATGGGGGGGTCTCACAGGCATCTGCATCCAGGGTACTCCATCAGTTCATGGATACCATGCGACCACATGCTGGTGAGCACATTTATTTCCCCAGCACCCATGAGGAGAGGACCAGCAATATGCATCTCTTCCACCATGTAGCAGACTACCCAGAGGTACTGGGTGCCATAGACTGCACTCACTTCCACAAAAAAAAAAAGCACCACCTGGTGAAGATGGCAGAATGTATGTCAACTGCAAGGGCTATCACTCCATCAACTGCCAGGTTGTGTGCAATGCCCAGGGCATTATCATGAATGTCTGTGCTGGCAGCCCTGGCAGCTATCACAACTCCCACTTCTGGCATGCCTCACAGCTGTACCAGGCATTTGACAGGGGGGGACATCCCATATGGCCATCTTGTGGGGGATGCTGGGTATGCACTGGAACTGTGGATGATGACACCCATCAGATATGCACACACACCCACTGAAGAATGCCATAAGGAGGCACACGCACAAACTAGGAACATTATAGAGCGTGTGTTTAGGATGCTCAGGTCACGGATCCACTGCCTTGACATATCTGGTGGAGCCTTGCAGTAATGTCCAGCCACATGTGTGCACATGATCATAGTATATGCCATGCTACACAATATGATCCTGCTGAAACAGCTGTGGCAGGAAAATCACAGGGAAGGGGCACAGAGCCCCCCACCATTGCCAAGGCCTCCACAGGCACAGGTGACTCGGAGGAGGAACCCCCTGAGCCTGCCCCTGTAGGCAGATGTAGGTGTGTCCAGTATGCCCTGGCCTTGGCAAAGAGGCAATGCATAACACATACATTGACACTGCAGGGATCCAGGGATTGACACTTCTCTCCAACTCACACACTCAGTAAAATAGATGCCACGCACATCACACTACCTGTACCTTACCATGTTAGGCCATGTACTGAGGGCATCTGACAGAGTCAGCCCTCAAGCACCATCCTCACAACTGCTGCAGGCACAAGGTAAGTCACTCTTCTTAACAATAGATGAACATAGTAGGTATTGCTGCATATATGCAAGGGAATGGGGTGGCCTACCGGGATAGCAGCAGACAACTGACAGCTGTGTGGGACAACAGGAAATGTCTGCCCAATACTGGCTTCTGCAGAGTATGCAGTAGTCCCCTAGCTGACAACCTCATTGCAGTGTATGTCGGAGACAAATAAACTGGGGGGTCATAGGTCACATGCATGGATGTCAGTGTTGGGGTCCCATACTTACCCCTCAGCCTCTCCCAGCAAGTCAGCCATAGAAATCCATTAAGATATGTCTGGCAAAGGCCCACAAATAGGGACAATGATGAAATAGTCCTCTTACAGACTTACACAGTGATATCACAGCAGGTGTTGCAGTTGCATGAAGTCTCTGAAGGGTAGGAAGTCTGAAACCCAAATGTCTGCCATTATATCCTAACCGTCTGTCTTTAGTGATATGCCAGTATTCTCCAAGGCAGGCACAACACTATGCTAAATGGAGTCAAAAGGTAAAGCCAACATCGCACGGTCTGTGCAAATGTGTACAGTTGACAGGCATGCCCCCCCTGCAACACACCTGTGTCCCCATAGAAATGCAATAACATGTATGTTTGTAGGGTAATAGCAGCAGAGCACACATTCCCAGGGCTGTCCCAATCAACTTGATAACTTGTTGCACGTCCACAATATGCAGGGGTTGATCAGCTATGTATATGCATGGTTAATACTGTCAGGAAGTGGGCAGCACTTACACTTGGCTGTAGTTGCTTAGTGGCCTAGGTACAGTACTGTGGTTGACAAGGTCCATGTTCCAAAACTTTCTGTGCCAACTATTTTGCATGTCAGCCACACCTACAGTAGGACCTGTACACACTGTCCAGAAGTCAATATCCATTACTGCAGGAAAAATGGACAAGTCAGGGACAAGGGGCCACTCATATGGACAGTACACAGCTCAGAGTAACCTACACAGTGCCTAGCATACCTCTCAACTGTACAGATTTTTGAAGAAAGTCCAGAGTTTTGCATCATAAGTTTGCTGTTTGTCATGAAATTGTGGTTTACTGGCAAGTCATTGGAAAATCATGAAAGACTAAAGTCAGAAAATAATGAACAGATTTTAGTTTCAGATTTCATACCCTTTAGAAAAATGCATGCGAATGCAAACCTTGTTATTGTAGCAGCTATCTACATTTGTAAAGGCAATATTTAACACCTGTCCCTATTTTCGGCAATGATTTATGGATTTCTCCAGATTTCTGGCTCTAAGAGGTTGAGAGGCATGGTACCTAGTAGGACAGCAGGTACCTGAAAATTAGTGTACTGCCAGGTTATAAATGGTGGCCACCTGACTGTGTCAGCACTGACAACAAGTCACTGGCCACTATCCATACCCCTGGAATGACAGGCTGTCACAGACGGACCACAGGTATGACAAGTATATCGTTATGTTTGTCCTAACATTGCATTCACCTGTTAAACTATTTGCAAAACAAGAAAGGTTCATGTCAAAACATCAATGGCAGACAGTGGAGAAGCAGACGTCATACCCATAAGAAAAAGCAAGCAAATACCAAACCAGTCCCCCAACTGTCTATGTTTGGCAGAGCATTATTAACACCCTGTCCCCATGTGTAGCCCTGTGTCTGACTGTCACATATGGGTCTATCCAGATGTCAATCTGTGACAGGTTGGCAGCTAGGGCCAACATGTGGCCTCATAGTAACATAGCAACACAAACCTTATGAGGACCACAGCAGATGTAGTGGTGCAATGATGGACAATCTGCTAAATAGGTACACTCAGAGGTGTGAAGCCCATAACTCTGTGTGTGATGTTACAGCATCTACCCTGCTCACACCAGAAATGCAAATACATAACAGCAGCCACTGTGGGCAAAGCCTGTGACTGGACTACAGAAGGGCAAAGAGACACTCATAAGGGGAAGGGGAACCACTGGCCAGACAAATGGAAAATGTGCACACCAGAACAAATCATTCAGTAACATAGGTACCCTGCAGGGTATGGAGTTAGTAAACATCACCCACAACCACACAACACACACCCAAGTAAGTGCAGGTCCACAACAAAACAAAAATGCAAACAAAGGACACCTCAGAGGCAAAAACACATGGGAACTCCACAAAACTACACACCACAAAACATGCATAGTCCACACACCAATGTCTTGCAACCACTAAGGCCTTACCATAAACCCAACATATTACTCATAGGAGACTCCATTTTGAGACACACAGATGTGCCTCTCACCAGGTTGGATAAGGAGAAAGTCATGCTCACTTGTCTGTCAAGTGCCAGAAATCACCATATCACACATGCACTCAGGTCACTCCACAACTTGTACTATCACCCTGGCCTAGTCCATGCCAGTGTGAACAACATCAGATGTACCTCCCTGGACTATAGAAAGACAAGACATGATTCAACTTGCTGAATATGTGTCGTATGCAGGTATGTCCCTAGCCTTAAGCAGCATTCTACCATCACCTGGAATGATGGCTCAATACAAACAGAAAATGACTGTCAGTAACAATTGGCTTACTCACTGGTGTCATCCCAGGGGGATCCACTGCCTGGCAGCCTGGGAACATATGACTGACAGACCACGCTGCTTTGCTAGAGATGGCTTGCATCTGTCTCACTTGGCCTTCAGGTCTCTGGCAAAAGCCCTTGCCTCCCCCATAGTGCCTTCTTAGGGAAAGTCATGGGGTCAATCCTACCAACATATAATACTCAACAAAACGTAAAGTAAAGGCCATGCTGCTAAATGCTCAGTAGCATGAACTCTGTACCCACACCAGGATATAGCTTATCAGTTAAGAGGAATACCACACAAGCAGGAGATCCCCAGCCAGTATATCACTGAGGTGCTGGACTGTATACAGAGCTTCATCAGCCAATAGGCTGTAGCCACACATCTCAATTGTCTGGATTGGGCAATAATGTCTACAGTTTTGCTCACAATTTCAGTCTGTGCATCATACATCTTGTATTTCCCAGGTAAATCACTGTGATGATCTGAGGATATCTGTCAGTAAGTAATGACACAATATATTTCAGTGTCAGATGACATATATGTCAGAAGATGTCTGCTAAATCAAATCCTGCTACTCTAGCAACTTTCTACATTAATAAGAGCAATATTTCCAGTATTTCCCTATGTCTTGGCCATTTCCCTCAATTTTGGCAGACTATTTCCATATTTCTTCCACTAACAGGTTGACAGGTATGGCTGTAGCACACAAAATACAGAACCAGAGTACAACTGTCTCTGGAATGGAGTCCCACTCTTACTGTAGAAGGTCATACTGGGCATGCAGAATCACAGCCCATGTCTAAACCCACATCGGAGTATATAACTGTATTGTGCATAGATATCTTTGCATACAGACAGCTATGTACACCTTAACTGTCTCTACCCACACTGTCAGACAGGAGTACCCTCAACTAGCTGTAGGTGGCCCATATGTGATATATCTGCATCTGTTGCATGTGATACACAAACATATATATGGGCAACATAGAACAATATTTCAAGCATACACACATACACATGGGGAAGAGAGATAGAGAGAGAGACAGACAGTGGCAGAGAGAGAGAGAGAGACACAGGGAGACACAGAGAGAGAGTGAGTCATAGACAGGGATACCCTAAAAGGCATAGCCTGATGTCCTGCTGTGGACAGTTGCATACCAGTTGTAACCAGTCGCATGTGCCAGTATGAAGGTGAGCCCCATTGTGTAATAGTACTGAGGTAGAGGGTTGTAATATCATATCACCCACCTTTGTGTGCATGTGTGTTTGTAGGCTAAAGTATTATGAGGCCTTGCCCCTCAATACATATACAAAGGCCTGACTGTACAAGATCTGCTGATGTCATTCACCTTAGAAGTACGTTTGGACACTTGTCAGCCCTATAAGCCCTATGGCATGTGTGATAACCGTGTAACACTATAGTACAAATAACTATATAGGTAGGGGTTCTAACCTCAGTCCTGCCAAATGTGTGTATTTGTAGGGTAAAGACATTTAGGCCATTCCCACCCGGTACACTGCCCATTGTCCTACTTTACAAGGGCTGCTGATGTCATTCACCTTAGAAGCCCCTTTGGACACTTGCCAGCCCTATAAGCTCTGTGCTGCATGCAATACCTACATAACAGTATAATACAAATAACTAAATAGGCAGGGGTTCTAATCTCAGTTCTGGCATATGTGTTTATAAGTATGTTTGTAGTTTAAAGTATTTTGAGGCTTTTCACACCAAGTACACTTCCCATTGCTCTACTTTACAAGGGCTGCTGATGCCATTCACTTGAGAAGTACCTTTGGACTGCCTTTAGCCCTATAAGCTCTGTGGTGCATGCAATAACTGTGTAAAACTGTAGTACATATAACTAGGTAGATAGGGGTTCTAATCTCAATTCCGGCTAGTGTGTGTGTGTGTGTGTGTGTGTGTGTGTGTGTGTGTGTGTGTATGTGTATATAAGTGTTTGTAAGTGTGTATGTTTGTTGGTCAAGGTATGTTGAGGCCTTTCCCACCCAGTACATTTCCCAGTGCCCTACTTTACAAGGGCTGCTGATGTCATTTACCTTATAAGTACCTTTGAACAGCCCTCAGCCCTATAAGCTCTGTGGCTTGTGCAATAACTGTATAACACTGTAGTACAAATAACTAGATAGGTAGGGGTTCTAATCTCAGTTATGGCTAATATGTGTGTGTTTGTAAGTGTGTATGTTTGTAGGCTGAAGTATTTTGAGGCTTTCCCCCCAGTACACATACCATTGCCTTACTTTACAAGGGCTGCTGATGTCATTCACATTAGAAGTACCTTTGGACATCCCTCAACTGTATGAGCTCTGTGGTGCATGCAATAACTGCATAACACTATGGTACAAACAGCTAGAAAGCTAGGGGTTCTAAACTTAATACTGGCAACTGTGATACTGTGTGTGTGTGTGTGTGTGTGTGTGTGTGTGTGTGTGTGTGTGTGTGTGTGTGTGTGTGTGTGTGTGTGTGTGTGTGTGTGTGTGTGTGTGTGTGTGTGCGTGTGTGCGTGTGTGCATGTGTGTGTGCGTGTGTGTGTGTGTGTGTGTGTGTGTGTGGGGAGAACCATATCCTCTGGGGAGTGGGTTATACCATTTTGAGGTGTATTCCACCCAGTACACTTCCCATTGCCCTACTTTACAAGGGACACTGATGTCATTCACCTTAGAGGTACCTTTGGAAAGCCATCAACTCTATAAGCTCTGTGGTGTGTGTGATAATTACATAACAGTATAGTACAAATAGCTAGACAAGTGTTCTAATTGCAGTTCTGACAAATGTGTGTGTGTAGAAGTATTTGTATGTATGTATGTATGTTAAAGCATTTTGAGGCCTTTTCCACCCAGTACACATCCCATAGCCATACTTTACAAGGGCTGCTGATGTCGTTAACCTTAGAAGTATCTTTGGACAGCCCTTAGAACTATAAGCTTTGTGGAGCATGCTATAACTGCATAACATTGTAGTAAAAATAGTTAGATAGGTAGGGGGTTCTAATTTCAGTCCTGCCAAATATAAATGTGTGTGTGTGTGTGTGTGTGTGTGTGTGTGTGTGTGTGTGTGTGTGTGTGTGTGTGTGTGTGTGTGTGTGTGTGTGTGTGTGTGTGAAAACCATATCCCTGGTGGTGTGGATTATACCATTTTGAGATTATACCATTTACATTGCCCCACCTTACAAGGCCCGCTGATGGCATTCACCTTAGAAGTACCTATATACACTCTTCAGCCCTATAAGCTCTGTGGTGCATGTAATAACTGTATAATGCTATAGTAAAAATAATTAGATAAGTAGGGGTTCAAACCTTAATACTGGCAACTATACTACTGTGTGTGTTTGAGTGTGAAGCAAATCCTCTGTGTCTTTGTATGTGTTGGTTATACCATTTTAAGGCCTGGTGACTCCCTCCCCATAGGATTACTTTAAAGAAGCAGTTAATGGCATCTGCCTTACATGCAGCATGCTAAACTATAAGGCCATACCAGTCATCTGTACAGATGTATATGGAATATCTAGATGTTTGCAACCTATATGTGGTCTGTGTCCCCAAACAATGGACATTTATGAGTAATCATTGCCAAATATGTCACAGGTACCATACTGACAGACATGTCAGCATCAGACATGGTACCTGTCTGAAACATCATGCTGATACAAAGCTGGCTGTTACTCTATAACTTGTCCAGCTATGTAAGAGCAATGTATGAGACCATTTGCTATTTTGGGTGTTTTATCCCACCATCCATGAAGGCATTCCCAAGATTACTTGTTGTAATAGGTAGTAGGTTATGTCCCCATCATATAATCTCTGTGGTGCATGCAATGTGTACGTAGCACTATAGTACATACAAGTGGATACACAGGTTTACTAATCTATTGGCAACTGTGTATGTGTTTCTGTATGCATATCCCCAGTGGCTGTCTTCAACTGTGTGTATGTGATGGTTATACCATTTTGTGTGCCTCTTCCAGCCTGTGAACTCCCCCATTGGCAACCTAGTTGCAGGCCCTACAGATGTCATTCACCTTACAAGTACCATTACACAGTTTGTAACACAAAGGCACTGTGGTGCATGCAATAATCATATCACTGTGTATTGTATATAAATAGATAGGTGGGTCATCTAATATGGGAAGTGTCAACTCTGTACATGTGTGTTTCAATGCATGTCCCCATGCAGCAGTGTGTGTGTGTGTGTGTGTGTGTGTGTGTGTGTGTGTGTGTGTGTGTGTGTGTGTGTGTGTGTGTGTGTGTGTGTGTGTGTGTATGTGTGTGTGTGTGTGTGTGTTTCAGGTGGATCTACCATGTTAAGGGCCTCTGAACCCACCACTGGCAATCCTAACAGCCCCTGCAATTGTCACCCACTTTAATAGAAGTGTCAGACACTGCAACAGTACATTACCTCTGTGGTGTTTCTGTTATGTATCTAGCAGTATCATTTGTAAAAGTAGGCCAGTAGAGGTTTGGCTATCAGCAGGTGTAGGTTATGAATGTGTGTGTGTGTGTGTGTGTGTGTGTGTGTGTGTGTGTGTGTGTGTGTGTGTGTGTGTGTGTGTGTGTGTGTGTCTGTATGTATGTACCGGCATACCTCTTAACCACTCACAGAAAGACATTTTGTTAAAGCCATATGGGAATCTGGTACAAACAGCAAACATTGAGCACACCCTTCACATAGTGCTATGTCACACATGGGAAGTAGATAGCAGAACAGGTCATGCATATGAATGCATTTTACAAAGGGTATATGTTGTAACATGACAATATCCGTCATTAATGTCCAATGTCAGTCTGTCATGATTTCCCAAAACGTTGGCCAGAAAACCACAGGTTTATGACAGATTGTAAGAAATTATGTGTCAGACATCAGGACAACCTGCAGACATATGCAGTGGTCAGAAGTATGGCCACAATCTCTACCCATACCTCCCAAGCTCTTACAGCATGAAATGTTTACAAAGGCATAAATAATGGAGTGACAAAGGCCACATAATAGGGTCACTTGTGAAATATTGCTCCTACAAACCTATATAGGTGATAGAATAACAGGTTTTGCCTTATCATAGATACTCTGAAAAGTATGACGTGTGCAACTCATAATGTCTGCCATTATTTATTGACATCAACCTACAATGATTTGGCAATGAATTGCCAGTAAAACTCAGGCTTATGAGAAAATGCCCCACAAATATGAGGTAAGAATCTGGACATTCTGTGGAAATCTGTACAGTTGAGCGGTATGTCTGTACCACTCTGCAGGTTGCAGTCCATGATTGGCAAGGTGTAACCTGTGACAACAACTGAAACAGTGAAAACAGTTCCCAAGACTGTAGGACAAGATACTCAAGTGGAGTCAACTGATGACAAGACTCCTATGCAAATTATAGGTAGCTACAGGCAAATATATCTGACTCAAGATACCCACCCCACATATCTGGCCCTCTACAAATCTGTTAAGATTCAACCCTTTACCCTGATATTGGCTGACTCATATTACCCAGCCATTGATTGGAAAACCAACCATGCAGAACAGAAATGCACAGAGATTCCGCCATCTTATCAATGCTAATTCTTTAGGTCAGCTACTTGATACCCCCACAAGATGTGATACATATGTTGGAAGTGGCAGTATCCAACATGATTAACCACTGCAACACCCCTATGGTATCATCCTCCCTGGCAAGATCTGGTACAAAAGTGGTCATGTTCGATATCACCATCTCTCCTGACCCCCCCTCTAGCCATGGTAAAAAGAAAATGTCTCCAAGCTGAGCACAACCACTGGAGGGATACTATAAACAGCTGAACAGCCCCCTACCCCACTGGAGGAACAGGCACCTATGTCCAAATGTACACAAAAGTACTATACCAGCATATATAACAGATGCATGGAATCAGGAATACCTGACAGGACAACATCATCATCATCCACAAGGGAGAGTAAACCAGTCTGCAAATATCTGCAATAAAGGAACTATGTAACAAAAGGATGACATTGCTGTCCAGGACTGAGAAGGAGCAGGTGCACAACTGGAAGTTATCACGCCTAGCTTGAACAAACAAATAAGAGCACCAATGAAATCCTCTAAAGCCATCTCCAAGTCCAAACTGCCCACATCTAAGACAGACAATCATAAGGCCTTCCTCACATATTTCTGCATTTGCAAAGGAAGCTCCCAGATCTGTGCAGAACTGGTGGTCAAAGACACCACATACACAAATGCTGTATATATAACTAATCTACAGGCTGACAAATTCAGTGGCAATGCCTTTCCTCTGCCCCTCTATTCAGGAAAGCAGGACATCCCCAGTACCTGACCACACAACCCTTATCACTAGGGAACAGGGCATCACTGCCCTCTCAAAGCCAAGAAGACAGCCTCTATGGGACCTGAATCCATTCTAGCCTGCAACCTACATGAACCCAGGCATGAACTGGCAGCATCATTATGTACCCTACACAACCAAAGCCTGAGTACTGCCTTTGTCACAGCCGAGTGGAGGACAGCCACTATCATGCCTGTACACCAAGGTGGAGTGTTCATTGATATGGGAAATTGTGTGTGTGTGTGTGTGTGTGTGTGTGTGTGTGTGTGTGTGTGTGTGTGTGTGTGTGTGTGTGTGTGTGTGTGTGAACCATATCTTTGGTGCTGTGGGTTATACCATTTTGAGGCGTGTTCACCTAGTACACTTTACATTGCCCTACTTTACAAGGCCCACTGATGCCATTCACATTAGAAGTACCTATATACACTCTTCAGCCCTATAAGCTCTGTGGTGCATGCAATAACTGTATAATGCTATAGTACAAATAATTAGATAGATAAGGGTTCAAACCTTAATACCGGCAACTATACTACTGTGTATGAAGCAAATCCCCTGTGGCTTTGTGTGTGTTGGTTATACCATTTAAGGACTGGTGACTCCTTCCCCATGGGATTACTTTAAAGAAGCAGTTAATGGCATCTGCCTTACATACACCATGTTAAACTATGCAGGCCATACCAGTCATCTGTACAGATATATATGGAATATCTAGATGTTTTCAACCTATATGTGGTTTCTGTCACCTAACAATGGACATTTATGAGTAATCATTGCCAAATATGTCACAGGTACCATACTGACAGACATGTCAGCATCAGACATGGTACCTGTCTGAAACATCATGCTGATACAAAGCTGGCTGTTACTCTATCACTTGTCCAGCTATGTAAGAGCAATGTATGAGACCATTTGCTATTTTGGGTGTTTTATCCCACCATCCATGAAGGCATTCCCAAGATTACTTGTTGTAAAAGGTAGTAGGTTATGTCCCCATCATATAGGTTCATAGGTTCATAGGTTCATACTAGGCTATCTGCCCGAGGGCATTTACAAGCCTAGCCCATCGTTTTGTGGCTTATGCCACCCCTTTAGTATGGGGAACTATACCCATTATTTTGCTGTGCCTCTGTCGAGCAGTGACACTGAGGTAATCCCTGGGGTATATCTGCGATCTCCCATCCATTGGTCAAGATTTCTCTTGAACAAGGCCAGCGAGGTGCTCTGCCTCACATGTACCGGGATTTTGTTCCACAACATAGGGAGTCTTTGGGTGATGAATCTATCCCTCCAGCACGTCCTATTAATAGCCGTGTCAAGGTTTAAGTCTCCGCCCTTGTGGCTCTGATGGATCTAGATTTTTGAGGTGAAGCATATTCATCAAATCTGGGTTTGACATGGCCTTGTATGTTAGGCAAAGGTCACCTCTGAGCAATGTGGCGACTGAATAGAGCTGGAGTTCTTTCAGTCGGGCAGCATAGGACAGATTTTGAGACCCTTTATCCTTTTGGTGAGGAACTTTGTGGCCTCTCCAGCTGCTGCAAGTGTCGGGTCAGATACAGTTCGAATGGGGCATTGTACTCAATCATTGGTCTGATGGGTGATGTGTAAAGGGAGACTATGCCCTCCCTTGATCTAGATGAGAATCCGTTCATGATAAGGTGGGCAATGTAGAAGGTCTTCCTAACTACTTTAGCTACATGGGTGTCGAATGACAGACTACTATCAACCTGGGTCCCCAGGTCCTGATAACTTCTTCTGTGCTCAGTGGATTGCCACCTATTTGGTAGCTAGGGGTAACCTTGTTTTCCCGAAGGGTATGACTATGCATTTTTGGCATTTAACTTTAGGCCGTGGCTCTGGCACCAGTTATCGTTTCTGTGAGACCCTTCTGAAGGATATCTGTGTCAGATGTGTTTTCTACTATGGTGCCCAGTTTGCAGTCATCTGCAAACTTTGTCAGCCATAACCCTCCTGTGTTTGCTTGTACTGAAAAGTAGATGCCAAACAAGAGTGGGCCCAGGACTGAGCCCTGTGGGACACCACTTGTGACAGGCTTTGAGTCTGACATGGCGCCAGCAACTCTGACCCTGTGGGTTCTGTCACTCAGCCAGTTTGCAACCCATCTTGTGATGTATGGGTTGACATTTAAGCTGATGAGTTTTTCAATGATACCAGTGGGGTATAGTATCGAAGGCCTTAGCCAGATCGAGGTAGGCTGTATGGACTGCCTTTCCCTCATCAATGGCTTTGGTGACTGTTTGAAAAAGTCAACCAAGTTTAAAAGGCATGATCTGCCTTTGACAAAGCCAAACTAGGTTGGATCCAAAGTCTGCAAATTCCTATGTCTTTATTTATGAGGTCCATTATGATCCTCTCCATGGCTTTGCAGATAAGGCTTGTCAAGCTAATGGGCGGTAATTTCCAGGGTCGGTGGAGGCACGCCTTTGTGAAGTGGTACCACAGTTGCAGTGCACGCCACTCCTGGAGTGCGTATCCAGAGGTAAGACTTTGATTAAACAGCTGTCCTAGCTGTGGGTTTAATTCCTCATTGAGTTCATGGAGCACACAGCCGGGGACACCATCAGGTCCCATGGATGCAGTGTTTTTTGCTTTGGAGAGAGCAGTTCTCACTTGGGCGCTGGAGATGTTTGGGGGGCTGCAAACGTTTGGTATAGATATCTCTCCTTTTGGGGGGGGAAGTTTGCACTGAACCTGTCAGCCAGTATGTTGGCAATGTCTGTAGGATCAGTAATCTTCACATCATTTTGAACTAGCTCTGAGCATATCTGGGAGTTTCCTCCCAGGTTTCTAACATAGCTAAAGAAGGCCTTATGATTGTCTTTTGAGTCTTTAGCTATTTTCTCTCGAAATTTGCTTTGGATGATTTTATGAGAGCTCTTAGTTTTTTACTTATACTGATCAAGGGTGTCTTACCTTTTAAGGATTTTGCTCTATCTTGTAGTAGCTTCCTCCTTTTGTTGTAGAGTTTGTTTATGGCTGGGGTCCACCAGACTGGACGCTTGCCTTTGGTACAAAGAGTCTTTGTTTTGCTTGGGATTGCCTTATCCATGCAGTCCTGCAGGTGCTGGTAGAAGGCATTTGTAAGTGATTCAGCGGCTTGAGTACTGTTTTCCGCCAGCTCGGGGCCTTAAAGGAGACCACACTACTCTTTAGTAGTGTGAATTCTGCTTTTTAGAAGTTCTTTACTGTGGTTTCTTTTATTTCAGTTGGTGTTGGGATGAGGACCTCCAGTGAGCTTAGTTTGTGGTCTGATCTCACCAGTGAGGGTACACCTCCGGTGTTGAACATTGTGCTCCCATGTTCGTGATGATGAGATCAAGTATGTTATCTCCTCTTGTGGGGATGGTGACTAGTTGTTCCATGGCATTTGAGTTTATGAATTCCAGGAACTTTTGGGCTAGGGTGTTTGGGCTTGAGTAGTGTTCCCAGTCTATATTAGGGTAATTGAAGTCACCTAGTATGATGGTGTTTGGTGATACATTTATCCCCTCTAGTGTTTTCAGGAAGGCCATGTGAGGTTCCTGAGTTTGTGAGGTGGCCTGTAACATGCTACAATTTGCAGAGCAGTCTTGCCTATGG
This sequence comes from Protopterus annectens, assembly GCF_019279795.1. Classification (NCBI taxonomy): domain Eukaryota; kingdom Metazoa; phylum Chordata; order Ceratodontiformes; family Protopteridae; genus Protopterus; species Protopterus annectens. Next base: position 1,630,624,678 of record NC_056729.1, read on the forward strand.
TTAATTGCACCTGGATGGTCTCCGATGCATCGTGCATTGCCACCAGTCTTGAGGTGTGGGTGTCCTTGATGAATATGGATACCCCCCCCTCCTTTCTTGGTATTGTCCGGATTTTGGGGCGGAGCATGATATGAGGTAAAACCTGATAGCGCTGGGGTGCTCTCAGGAGCCTTGAACCAGGTTTCTGTCACAGCACAGACATCGATGTTCTCCATACTGAGAAGGGCCTCGAGTGAGTGCATTTTGAGATTTAGACTTCTGGCATTGAGCAGCATTACCCTTAGTTTTTTCCTTTTTGTGTTCTAGGGTGGTAGGTTTAGAATTTGAGCCTTGCCTAAAAAGGCACTATGGGGTGGCAAGAGCCTTTGCCAATATCCGGAATCCCAGGGTGACAGGTGCAAGCCGTCCCTTGCGACAAGCGTGGCTTGTCCAGCATGTCATCCCAGGCAGACAGACACTGGATCCCCTTTGAATGACACCAGTGTTTAAGCCAATTGTTAAAGCTGATCATCTTATCTCTGTATTGTGGCATCATTCTTGGTGAAGGTAGGATACTGCTCAAGGTCAGGGTCATACCTGCCTGGGCTACATAATCAGAGAGCTCCTCAATGTCTCTTTTCATGTAGTCCAAGGAGGTGCGTCTCAGGTCGTTTACACCAGCGTGGACAATGACTGAGTCATATTTGTACCTGCTGTTGAGAGACCTGAGTGCTTGCATTATGTGGCGGATTCTGGCCCGACAGGCAGCTTACTGTGACCTTCTCCTTACTCAGTCTGGTGAGCGGGACGTCAGTGTGTCTGACTATGGAGTCACCAATGACTAGTGTGTCTGGCATTGTGTTTGGCCTTAAGGGCTGTGACTGTTTGACACTCTGACTGTAAGGTCTATGTGTTGCAGGTGTTGTGTTCTGAGGTGGTGGTTGTTTGGGTGTCTGCTTTGATGGCCTCTGCTGTTTTGGTAGATTTTTGATCAGAGCCTCCAGTATGTCTTTGTGTGTTTATGTGTATGATTTGAGGTTGTAATGGTACTATGTGAGACTGGGTCTATAGTGTGTGTGGTAACCTTCTCCTCCTGACTGTTCTTGCCAGTCCTATGTTGAGAGAGCTCAGCCTCCAGTTTGGCCGTATAGTTGCATCTCGCATGTATTTGTGTTTTGTGGGAGGAGGAGAGGGTTGTCTGTGTACATGAGGCAATTGTAACATTGCTTCAATATTCCCAGGTTCACCAGCTGAGCAGGAGAGGACACTAGCAACTGATCCCTCGATATGCTAGAAGGAATAGACAAAAAAAACTTTAAAAAGATTCCGGGGGACGTGGGTGACCGAGAAATGGGGGGTTGCCTTTTTGGGGTACTATCTATGACAAGAGTGCCGTATCAAGGTAATAAGTACTGTAGGAGCAAGTGCTATGTTTAACAGATAGAGAATAGTCTACTTGGAGTCAAGTAGAGATGATCTTTTTAATTATAGGATACGCTGATTAGATCAGTAGTATAGTACGCTGATTAGATCAGTAGTATATAATCTCTGTGGTGCATGTAATGTGTACGTAGCACTATAGTACATACAAGTGGATACACAGGGTTACTAATCTATTGGCAACTGTGTATGTGTTTCTGTATGCATATCCCCAGTGGCTGTCTTTAACTGTGTGTATGTGATGGTTATACCATTTTGTGTGCCTCTTCCAGCCTGTGAACTCCCCCATTGACAACCTAGTTGCAGGCCCTACAGATGTCATTCACCTTACAGGCACCGTTACACAGTTTGTAACACAAAGGCACTGTGGTGCATGCAATAGTCATATCACTGTGTATTGTATATAAATAGACAGGTGGGTCATCAAATATGGGAAGTGTCAACTCTGTACATGTGTGATTCAATGCATGTACCCATGCAGCAGTGTGTGTGTGTGTGTGTGTGTGTGTGTGTGTGTGTGTGTGTGTGTGTGTGTGTGTGTGTGTGTGTGTGTGTGTGTGTGTGTGTGTTTCAGGTGGATCTACCATGTTAAGGGCCTCTGAACCCACCACTGGCAATCCTAACAGCCCCTGCAATTGTCACCCACTTTAATAGAACTGTCAGACACTGCAACAGTACATTACCTCTGTGGTGTTTCTGTTATGTATCTAGCAGTATCATTTGTAAAAGTGGTCCAGTAGAGGTTTGGCTATCAGCAGGTGTAGGTTATGAATGATTATGTGTGTGTGTGTGCGTGTGTGTGTGTGTGTGTGTGTGTGTGTGTGTGTGTGTGTGTGTGTGTGTGTGTGTGTGTGTGTGTGTCTGTATGTATGTACCAGCATACCTCTTAACCACTCACAGAAAGACATTTTGTTAAAGCCATATGGGAAGCTGGTACAAACAGCAAACATTGAGCACACCCTTCACATATTACTATGTCACACATGGGAAGTAGATAGCAGAACAGGTCATGCATATGAATGCATTTTACAAAGGGTATATGTTGTAACATGACAATATCCGTCATTAATGTGCAATGCCAGTCTGTCATGATTTCCCAAAACGTTGGCCAGAAAACCACAGGTTTATGACAGATTGTAAGAAATTATGTGTCAGACATCAGGACAACCTGCAGACATATGCAGTGGTCAGAAGTATGGCCACAATCTCTACCCATACCTCCCAAGCTCTTACAGCATGAAATGTTTACAAAGGCATAAATAATGGAGTGACAAAGGCCACATAATAGGGTCACTTGTGAAATATTGCTCCTACAAACCTATATAGGTGATAGAATAACAGGTTTTGCCTTATCATAGATACTCTGAAAAGTATGACGTGTGCAACTCATAATGTCTGCCATTATTTATTGACATCAACCCACAATGATTTGGCAATGAATTGCCAGTAAAACACAGGTTTATGAGAAAATGCACCACAAATATGAGGCAAGAATCTGGACATTCTGTGGAAGTCTGTACAGTTGAGAGGTATGTCTGTACCACTCTGCAGGTTGCAGTCCATGATTGGCAAGGTGTAACCTGTGACAACAACTGAAACAGTGAAAAGAATTCCCAAGACTGTAGGACAAGATACTCAAGTGGAGTCAACTGATGACAAGACCCCTATGCAAATTATGGTTAGCTACAGGCAAATATATCTGACTCAAGATACCCACCCCACATATCTGGCCCTCTACAAATCTGTTAAGATTCAACCCTTTACCCTGATCCTGGCTGACTCATATTACCCAGCCACTGATTGGAAAACCAACCATGCAGAACAGAAATGCACAGACATTCTGCCATCTTATCAATGCTAATTCTTTAGGTCAGCTACCTGATACCCCCACAAGATGTGATACATATGTTTGAAGTGGCAGTATCCAACATGATTAACAACTGCAACACTCCTATGGTATCATCCTCCCTGGCAAGATATGGCACAAAAGTGGTCATGTTCGATATCACCATCTCTCCTGACCCCCCTCTAGCCATGTTAAAAAGAAAATGTCTCCAAGCTGAGCACAACCACATGAGGGATACTATAAACAGCTGAACAGCCCCCTACCCCACTGGAGGAACAGGCACCTATGTCCAAATGTACACAAAAATACTATACCAGCATATATAACAGATGCATGGAATCAGGAATACCTGATAGGACAACATCATCATCCACAAGGGAGAGTAAACCAGTCTGCAAATATCTGCAATAAAGGAACTATGTAACAAAAGGATGACATTGCTGTCCAGGACTGAGAAGGAGCAGGTGCACAACTGGAAGTTATCACACCTAGCTTGAACAAACAAATAAGAGCACCACTGAAATCCTCTAAAGCCATCTCCAAGTCCAAATTGCCCACATCTAAGACAGACAATCATAAGGCCTTCCTCACATATGTCTGCATTTGCAAAGGAATCTCCCAGATCTGTGCAGAACTGGTGGTCAAAGACACCACATACACAAATGCTGTATATATAACTAATCTACGGGCTGACAAATTCAGTGGCAATGCCTTTCCTCTGCCCCTCTATTCAGGAAAGCAGGACATCCCCAGTACCTGACCACACAACCCTTATCACTAGGGAACAGGGCATCACTGCCCTCTCAAAGCCAAGAAGACAACCTCCATGGGACCTGAATACATTCCAGCCTGCAACCTACATGAACCCAGGCATGAACTGGCAGCATCATTATGTACCCTACACAACCAAAGCCTGAGTACTGCCTTTGTCACAGCCGAGTGGAGGACAGCCACTGTCATGCCTGTACACCAAGGTGGAGTGTTCACTGTTATGGGAAATTGTGTATGTGTGTGTGCGTGTGTGCGTGTGTGTGTGTGTGTGTGTGTGTGTGTGTGTGTGTGTGTGTGTGTGTGTGTGTGTGTGTGTGTGTGTGTGTGTATGTATGTACGTATGTATGTATGTACCAGCATACCTCTCAACCACTCACAGAAAGACATCTGGTTAAAGCCATATGGGAAGCTGGTGCAAACAGGAAACATTGAGCACACCCTTCACATATTGCTATGTCAGACATGGGAAGTAGATAGCAGAACAGGTCATGCATATGAGTGTACCTTACAAAGGGTATATGTTGTAACATGACAATATCCATCATTAATCTCCAATGTCAGTCTGTCATGGTTCATAGGTTCATAGGTAGGTACTAGGCTATTGGCCCTGGGGCCTATACAAGCCCAGCCAAGAAGGTACCCTGGCTTTTGCCACCCAAGAAAATTATTTTTCTGTGCCACTGTTGAGCAGAGCCACAAACGTGATCCCCGGGGTGAATTTCCTATTTCCCATCCAGTCATCAAGATTTTTCTTGAAGAGTGCTAATTAGGAGCTTTGTTTGATATAGATAGGTAGTTTATTGGGAAGTCTCTGGGACAGGAATCTATTCCTCCGGCATGTTCTGTTTATTGTGGTGACAAGGTTTAGGTCCCTAGAGTGTGTAGCTCGGAGGGATTGGGATTTTTTTAAGTGGAGCATGTCCAACAGCTCTGGGTTTGACATAGCTTTGTATGTTAGGCAGAGATCACCTCTGAGTAGGCAATACACGACGGAGTAAAGCTGGAGTTTTTTGAGATGGTCTGTGTAGGGCATCTGTTTGAGGCCGGTAATCCTCTTTGTGAGGTATTTCTGTGGCCTTTCCAGTTTTTGTAAATATCTTGTGAAGTACATACCAAAAGGGGCATTGTACTCTATAATGGGTCTAATGAGTGATGAGCAGAGGGGAACAATGACCTCTTTTTTTCTGGATGAGAAACCTTTTGTGATGAGGTGTGCCATGTAGAAGGATTTCCTGACTACTGTGGCAATGTGATTGTAAAAGAAGAGACTACTGTCCACCTGTGTCCCAAAGTCTCTTATCACACTTTTGGTGTTAAGTATACTACCGCCTATGTTGTAGTTCATGGGTACAGAGTTTTTACCAAAGGAGATGACAGTGCACTTTTTGGCATTGAGCTTGAGGCCATGGCTTTGACACCAGGCATATGTCTCAGTGAGGCCTTTTTGTAGGATGTCCACATTGTTAGGAGTTTTGATTATGGCTCCTAATTTGCAGTCATCTGCGAACTTCATTAGCCAAAGACCTTCTGTGTTAGCCTGTACTTCAGAGAAGTAGATACCAAACAGGAGAGGACCCAGGTCTGAACCCTGTGGTACTCCACTTGTCACTGGTCTGAAGTCGGATTTGGAGTCTGCTACTTTCACAGTGTGGGTTCTGTCAGTGAGCCAGTTGGCAACCCATCTTGTGACATAGGGATTTATACCTAGTTTAGTGAGTTTATCTATAATTCCAGAGTGGGGGATGGTGTTGAAAGCCTTGGCGAGATCTAGATAGGCTGTGTGAACCACCTTACCCTTGTCTACGGCTTTGGTGACTGCTACAAAGAAGTCTATCAGGTTTAGGAGACATGATCTGCCTTTTACAAACCCGAACTGGGTGGGGTCCAGAGTTTGGAGATTACCAATGTCTTTGTTTATAAGTTCCATGATGATACGTTTCATGGCCTTGCAGACCAGGCTCGTCAGGCTAATGGAGCGGTAGTTCCCGTGGTCCGTGGTGGCTCCCCCCCTTGTGGAGTAGGATAACCATCGCTGTGTGCCATTCAGCAGGCACAAAGCCTGAGGTGAGGCTATGACTGAACATGGTACTTAGGTGAGGTGCCAGTTTGTTCTGTAGTTCATGTAGAACACAGCCTGGGATGTTGTCTGGTCCCATGGATGCTGTGTTCTTGGCTTTGGAGAGTGTGGTTTTTACCTGTGCAGCCGTGATTACAGGAACTTTGCATTCTTCTGGCATAGAGATGGGCTGTTTAGGGGGTGAGAGGGGGTAAAGTTAGCACTGAACCTATCTGCCAGGATGTTGGCAATATCAGTTGGGTCTGTATATTTAGTGCCATTGTGCTGTAACTCAGAGCAGATATGAGTGTTGCCATTGAGATGATTTCCCAAAATGTTCACCAGAAACCCACAGGTTATGACAGATTGTAAGAAATTATGTATCAGCCATCAGGACAACCTGCAGACATATGCAGTGGTCAGAGGTATGGCCACCATATGTACCCATACCTCCTAAGCTCTTACAGCATGAAATGTTTACAAAGGCATAAATAATGGAGTGACAAAGGCCACATAATAGTGACACTTGTCAAATACTGCTCCTACAAACCTATGTAGGTGATAGAGTAACAGGTTTTGCATTATCATAGATACTCTGAAAGGTATGGCGTGTGCAACTCGTAATGTCTGCCATTATTTATTGACATCAACCTTCAATGATTTGGCACTGATTTGCCAGTAAAACACAGGTTTATGAGAACATGCACAACAAATATGAGGCAAGAATCTGGACATTCTGTGGAAATCTGTACAGTTGAGAGGTATGTCTGTACCACCCTGCAGGTTGCAGTCCATGATTGGCAAGGTGTAACCTGTGACAACAATTGAAACAGAAAAATGAGTTCTCAAGAATGTAGGACAAGAAACATGTCATACAGTTCTGTACTGACTGTATAGAGCAGTTATTGCACATCAGAAGCACCTTAATGTTATGTGAAATACTGTAAATTAAGGTAATGTCACACAAAGAAGTTGTCATGGTAGCAAACCAGAAGTCCTGTGTGCACTTGCTATGTGCTGCCAACTGTCAGACTAGTACAAGTTGTGTCCCACACTCCACATTTGATAATGTCATGCATTGTGTGTTGCCTATGTGTGTGCAATATGTAGACATGTGAAGGCCCTGTGACTACCTGGTGCCCACAAGATAGGGGAATCTGTTGGGGTTAAAGTAATGGCTAGGCTTGTGTGTGACCTAGTGCCAGTACTCAAGTAACCTCCTCTGTATGTATGAGCCTGTCGTACTACAGACCACCCAGGTCCCATGTATCTAGGTTACCTGGCTCTGTCAAGGGGTATGCAAGGTCACACTGTCTGCCACCAGTGTCCCTCACACACTGTTGCATGCATACTCACCTGGTAAACATGTACATATACAGCCATACCTTAGCTATTAAAAGGTCACTGTGTTCCCACTCTGGCATACTCATTGTTGGTAATATCAGCAGGCCCATAGCCAGCAGACACACAGACACCTAGAACACAAACAGAATACAGTATGTGAGACTACAGTCAGTCAGCAGTACTAACAGAAATAATGCATCATGGCTATAAAAGGTAAATACACTTTGATGTGTACCCATAACAATTGCCAGCAGACAGCACCTTACACAGCATTACATTACTACACTGTACTATATTCACCCTGTGCATCAGACCCATATTAGCATGTCCCTGCATCGATAAGAGGGATAACAGGGATGTGGCACAGGTATCATCACATGCACAGGGTGTGGTGTGGGTTTTCTAGAGGCCTAGGCTGGGCCATATATTTGACATTGTGTGTGTGTGTGTGTGTGTGTGTGTGTGTGTGTGTGTGTGTGTGTGTGTGTGTGTCCATGTCCATGGCTGTCCAACATACCCCTGTGTAGGGCAACCACATGGCTTGACTGTGTGCATACAAACACTCTCACATCTCTATCACAGGCAGGTCACCACCAGACACACACAGCTTCTCTGCATAGCCCAATTGAACAACACCCCTCCACACACACACAACACACACACACACACACACACACACACACACACACACACACACACACACACACACACACACACACACACACACACACACACACACACATATACACAGGTAAGGTGGCACAAAGGCATTATACAGTCCACACAATTTCTGAATGATGACACACACACAACACACAATCAGACCACAACAGACACACTCTGGACAGGCCCTCAACAACATGCAGTGCAGCTTTGTCCACTTAATGTTGCTACTGTTATACACCTCTGAGTTAAGTGAGATGTGGTAGTATGTGCTGGACCTTCACCTAACACACACTGCACCTGTGTACACAATATTGCTGTAGCCTTGTATAGCACAGTGACAACACCTACTGAAACATATGTGGCAATATGTTACAGCTCTTGCAAATAGGCTCCTGTGATGACCACTGTGATGCAAGAGTAACAGTTGTATGCATGGGAAAATGCATGCCATTAACATGCCTTGGTTATTGGTGAGACACAACAAGACATTTCCATACCCACCAGCTTCAGGCAGCTGTTCTCCAGCCAGACCAGAGGGACCTATGAAGTTGTGGGGAGAGATATTGTCAGCGCACTTACATGTGGCATTGGTACAGGATAAATGATGCGTTTCTGAACATGTACAGTGCAAGCTCTGATACTACACAATTTGCTGTCATTCACAATAGATGTGCACTTGTGTGCATTACAAAACCCCACCTACAAATTCAGTTTGACCTGACATATGCGTCCAGATACTCCAAGGATCCCAGTATGAATGATACAGTATTAAAGTGATATCCACTGGGGCCTTAGCTGGACGTTCCTCACCTGTTGACTGTGTGCCACCTATCTCCATGGCATAGGTTTATATGGTTTCCTGGGGTGCGGTGGCTGCCCCAAGGTTGGCAAGGAACTCCTCTGTTGGTGTAAGTGGGGTTGCTTAGCAGGACCCCCACCTGTGGCTGTCTGGTCCCTGGCCATGGCTGCAACCCTTTGCCAGGCATGGTGGATGAGGTCAGTGGCCCTTTGCCTGACCTGTGCATATGTTCGGCCATGCTGCCCCAGATTGTTCACAGTGGCCACTAGGTCTGACCACAGGGTGAGCCACTGTTGCAGCTGCTGTCTTCCCCTCCCAAACATGATTGTGTGATGCAGTCTGATGGCATCTTTGATCACTGCAGTCTCACTGTCTGAAAATGGATGCTGCCACTATAGGGACATTTCACCTGAAAGACATGAACAGGGAAACACATTACAGGACCTCATACAATGGGCTCCACTATGTACAGATCCTGAACATCCACATTTGTTAGCACTACCACCGCTAACACCCACATCATACCCCTGCTATCTATCAGCACTGTGTGTTTGGGGGTAGTGTCACCATACTGGCATTACAGCATGCATTGTACTCCTGATCCTGATGTTTTATGCCCCCCCCCAATGAGGACCATTAATGTGCATAACCTCCATTCATTATTTACATCAGATGGCACATGCAGCAGCTGGGGAAATCACAGAAGTTCCCTACCAGGGCATACCAGCCCATCAGGCATCTACCATACACCCACAGGCTATGAAGCCAGCCCTCTCCCCGGTGCCATACATACCTCTCAAGAGTTACCTCACTCTGGCATGCTGCACGAGTGCAGGTCATACTCCACTCTGTTAAAACACACACACACACACACACACACACACACACACACACACACACACACACACACACACACACACACACACACACACACAGACACACACACACACACACACACTCCACCTGGTGAGTGACCTGGACTAGCCTTGTTGGCAGCTTGGATGTATGTCACACACTTTCACCCTGCAGGGGAATGGGCACCCTGTCCACATCAGGCAGAGTAGGTACCTACACTTTTGTAGGAATAACATGGCCAACTGGATGGTTAATGGCACATACACCCTTGGGATACCACCTGTGTTGTCCCTGTTGGACAGGGACATCAAGTGCTGCCTTGCATACACATGGACTAACATGTGGCCTAGGGATATGGCTGCTCAGGGCCCTGGCCTAGTAACCTAGTATGGTACATGGAAGTGGCCTGTCTGCTGTGATAGACTGTGTTGTTATGTGTCCATACACTTCAGTGCCATTGACTGCTGGTTGTCCCCTATGGGCAGCGTTGCAGTACCATGTATTCAGGCCTACATCCCACAAATAGGTGAGTGCTCCTTGTTCTGTACTGACTGTATAGAGCAGTTATTGCACATCAGAAGCACCTTAATGTTATGTGAAATACTGTAAACTAAGGTAATGTCACACAAAGAAGTTGTCATGGTAGCAAACCAGAAGTCCTGTGTGCACTTGCTATGTGCTGCCAACTGTCAGACTAGTATAAGTTGTGTCCCACACTCCACATTTGATAATGTCACGCATTGTGTGTTGCCTATGTGTGTGCAATATGTAGACATGTGAAGGCCCTGTGACTACCTGGTGCCCACAAGATAGGGGAATCTGTTGGGGTTAAAGTAATGGCTAGGCTTGTGTGTGACCTAGTGCCAGTACTCAAGTAACCTCCTCTGTATGTATGAGCCTGTCGTACTACAGACCACCCAGGTGACATGTATGAAGGCTAGCTGGCTCTGTCAAGGGGTATGTATGCAAGGTCACACTGTCTGCCACCAGTGTCCCTCACACACTGTTGCATGCATACTCACCTGGTAAACATGTACATATACAGCCATACCTTGACTATTAAAAGGTCACTGTGTTCCCACTCTGCCATACTCATTGTTGGTAATGTCAGCAGGCCCACAACCTGCACACACATGCAGACACCTGGAACACAAACAGAATACAGTATGTGAGACTACAGTCAGTCAGCAGTGCTAACAGTAATAATGCATCATGGCTATAAAAGGTAAATACACTTTGATGTGTACCCATAACAATTGCCAGCAGACAGCACCTTACACAGCATTACATTACTACACTGTACTATATTCACCCTGTGCATCAGACCCATATTAGCATGTCCCTGCATCGATAAGAGGAATAACAGGGATGTGGCACAGGTATCATCACATGCACAGGGTGTGGTGTGGGTTTTCTAGAGGCCTAGGCTGGGCCATATATTTGACATTGTGTGTGTGTGTGTCCATGTCCATGGCTGTCCAACATACCCCTGTGTAGGGCAACCACATGGCTTGACTGTGTGCATACAAACACTCTCACATCTCTATCACAGGCAGGTCACCACCAGACACACACAGCTTCTCTGCATAGCCCAGTTGAACAACACCCTCCACACACACACACACACACACACACACACACACACACACACACACACACACACACACACACACACACACACACACACACACACACACACATATACACAGGTAAGGTGGCACAAAGGCATTATACAGTCCACAATTTCTGAATGATGACACACACACAACACACAATCAGACCACAACAGACACACTCTGACAGGCCCTCAACAACATGCAGTGCAGCTTTGTCCACTTAATGTTGCTACTGTTATACACCTCTGAGTTAAGTGAGATGTGGTAGTATGTGCTGGACCTTCACCTAACACACACTGCACCTGTGTACACAATATTGCTGTAGCCTTGTATAGCACAGTGACAACACCTACTGAAACATATGTGGCAATATGTTACAGCTCTTGCAAATAGGCTCCTGTGATGACCACTGTGATGCAAGAGTAACAGTTGTATGCATGGGAAAATGCATGCCATTAACATGCCTTGGTTATTGGTGAGACACAACAAGACATTTCCATACCCACCAGCTTCAGGCAGCTGTTCTCCAGCCAGACCAGAGGGACCTATGAAGTTGTGGGGAGAGATATTGTCAGTGCACTTACATGTGGCATTGGTACAGGATAAATGATGCGTTTCTGAACATGTACAGTGCAAGCTCTGATACTACACAATTTGCTGTCATTCACAATAGATGTGCACTTGTGTGCATTACAAAACCCCACCTACAAATTCAGTTTGACCTGACATATGCGTCCAGATACTCCAAGGATCCCAGTATGAATGATACAGTATTAAAGTGATATCCACTGGGGCCTTAGCTGGACGTTCCTCACCTGTTGACTGTGTGCCACCTATCTCCATGGCATAGGTTTATATGTCCTGCGGTGGCTGCCCCAAGGTTGGCAAGGAACTCCTCTGTTGGTGTAAGTGGGGTTGCTTAGCAGGACCCCCACCTGTGGCTGTCTGGTCCCTGGCCATGGCTGCAGCCCTTTGCCAGGCATGGTGGATGAGGTCAGTGGCCCTTTGCTTGACCTGTGCATATGCTCGGCCATGCTGCCCCAGATTGTTCACAGTGGCCACTAGGTCTGACCACAGGGTGAGCCACTGTTGCAGCTGCTGTCTTCCCCTCCCAAACATGATTGTGTGATGCAGTCTGATGGCATCTTTGATCACTGCAGTCTCACTGTCTGAAAATGGATGCTGCCACTATAGGGACATTTCACCTGAAAGACATGAACAGGGAAACACATTACAGGACCTCATACAATGGGCTCCACTATGTACAGATCCTGAACATCCACATTTGTTAGCACTACCACCGCTAACACCCACATCATACCCCTGCTATCTATCAGCACTGTGTGTTTGGGGGTAGTGTCACCATACTGGCATTACAACATGCATTGTACTCCTGATCCTGATGTTTTATGTCCCCCCCAATGAGGACCATTAATGTGCATAACCTCCATTCATTATTCACATCAGATGGCACATGCAGCAGCTGGGGAAATCACAGAAGTTCCCTACCAGGGCATACCAGCCCATCAGGCATCTACCATACACCCACAGGCTATGAAGCCAGCCCTCTCCCCGGTGCCATACATACCTCTCAAGAGTTACCTCACTCTGGCATGCTGCACGAGTGCAGGTCATACTCCACTCTGTTAAACCACACACACACACACACACACACACACACACACACACACACACACACACACACACACACACACACACACACACACACACACACACACTCCACCTGGTGAGTGACCTGGACTAGCCTTGTTGGCAGCTTGGATGTATGTCACACACTTTCACCCTGCAGGGGAATGGGCACCCTGTCCACATCAGGCAGAGTAGGTACCTACACTTTTGTAGGAATAACATGGCCAACTGGATGGTTAATGGCACATACACCCTTGGGATACCACCTGTGTTGTCCCTGTTGGACAGGGACATCAAGTGCTGCCTTGCATACACATGGACTAACATGTGGCCTAGGGATATGGCTGCTCAGGGCCCACAGCCTAGTAACCTAGTATGGTACATGGAAGTGGCCTGTCTGCTGTGATAGACTGTGTTGTTATGTGTCCATACACTTCATTGCCATCGACTGCTGGTTGTCCCCTATGGGCAGCGTTACAGTACCATGTATTCAGGCCTACATCCCACAAATAGGTGAGTGCTCCTACAGGTGCATGTGGACATTCCAGGAACATATGAGCTACACAATAACTAAGATCAGTGAATTATGTATCGTAGGGTGACCTCCTCATAGGTGTCTGACATCTTCAGCACCCAGATGTCTGTGGAATGTGTACATGTGCCTCAGAGATGTAGACCCCACTGCCAGACAAATGTGTTTTTTGAACACCAGTTGAACAATACATGATGTTTGTCCACATAGTTTGGGGAATGTGTCTGTGGCATGCCAGACCCCTGGGGGCACAGTGATGGTACCTGGGTATCTGGTATTGTATCCATTCCCTTACATTATATAGGTTCATAGGTAGGTACTAGGCTATCTGCCCAAGGGCATTTATAAGCCTAGCCAGAGTGTGTCGGCTAGGCTCAGTTGTATATGCTCAGTATGTAAGCACTGCTGCTGACCCAGTCCCAGCATCCACCCACTATTACTGCCTATTAGTTGCTGTCCTGCTGCAGGGATCACTAGGTATACCAGCCATAGGTGTGAGGCAATCAGATACAGGTGTGGAGTACACACTCATCTAGGCAGAGTATGTCAGGAATGGTCAAGGAGACCTGGACAATCTGTGAAATTACCCTGTATGACATTGTTAGACTGAGCGGGACTCAGTGATGGTACATGATGTGATATGCCATCTGTATCCACCAGTACATACTGTCAGTGTGTCACCCCTGCACTGTCCCAATCATCAGGGAGCCTAAATACATGCCACTACCACCAGTGAGGGATGTACACAATGGCAGGATGACAAGTACATGCCTATTAAAGTACAATTACCCTTCAGAGCACTCAGAGGTCACTGTCAGTATGGGGATCATTTCTCCCTCTCTCTTCACAACCCCAATAACACGTCACACTGGCACACATATGAGGTTAACATCCCAGCAGAGAGGTCAGTCCAAAACATCTATCACCCTCTCTGTCCAACCAGTACTTCGGGTCCCTGGGCAAGTAGCTGACACACACACTTTGCTATTTGCATTTTGAATCACACACACACACACACACACACACACACACACACACACACACACACACACACACACACACACACACACACACACGCACACACTCCTGTTAAAGTCTGGCACAACTTTGCTACCTTTGGGCCCTTCAGGCCAGACTTTAAGATAGTTCTGCCTGCCACTATCCATCTCTGTAACAGCTACTGTAAGGCCTCAACAAAGGGTGACAAATCCTACTGTGTGATGAGCCTATTAACAAAATGGTAAGTGTGACCAAGACCATGGCTATTGGAGTGAGCTATACAGTGTCACCATGTGCATATGGAAGTACTCTAAGAGCTGACTTAGTGCTATACAGACCAGACACAATAACAAGGTGTAACAATATGTGACAATAACTAATAAAGGAATAAGAGAATACTCTATAAATGCAGTAACTACATAGTTCAGACTCACAGAGATTTATGTATGACAATATTGCAGGACAGTCTGCAATACATACAGGAAACGTGTAAAGTACTAGGTGCATAGGTTCACTGGATGATACTAGGCTATTGGCCCAGATGTCCTCATAAGCCTAGCCCAGATGTTTGCCCATGTCCTTTCAAAATTAGCACCTGTTTCCCCTGTCCAGCTTGGACACAGATGGGATCCCAGGGGTGTCTTTTGGGTTTCCCATGAAGTGATCCAACTTCTTCTTGAAGAAGGCTAGAGAGGTACTCTGCTAGACATGGGAGGGACTGTATTGTACAGACAGTGTATTGTTTGAAACACAAACCTATCCTGCCAACAAGTATGATTCATGTCACAGACCAGGTGAAGGCCTTGCATGTGGGGTTGCATGAGTGGGGTTTGTCTTATGGATATGCATAAACTCCATCAACGCTGGTTTGGGAATTGGTTTGTTAGAGAGACACACATCGTCTATGATCAGTCTGTATGACATTGAGTAGAGCAACAGAGCTTTCAGCCTATCTGTATAGGATAGGTGTTGCAAACCCTGGAAGTTCCTGGTCAGGAATATCTGTGGTCTCTGCAACCGCTGCATGTGTTTGGCAAGGTACATGCCAAATGAGCCACTGGACTCAGTAATGGGTGTGACATGGGAGGAGTACAGGGATGCTATGGCCTTCTGGTTCCTGGATGACATACCCTTATTTGTGAAGTGGGCCATGTAGACAGCCTTCCATACAATGTTGCCAATGTGGTGGGAAACTGTCAGGTTGCTATCAGCCTTGTTGCACAAGTCGCCTCACGCCAGAATGCATGCTCAGCACATTGCTATTACTGTCATAACTAGTGTGAATGACATCTACCACAACAGGGATAATTATGCATTCCCTGGCATTCAGTTTGAGGCAATGCTTCTGGCAGCAGTCATTAATTTTGGTAAGAGCCTCTTGGAGGATGCTCACATCACTAGGGGGATGTAAGACAGTGGCCAGCTTGCAGTCATCTGAAGACCTGATCAGCCACAGACCACTGGTTTTGTCTTGCACCTCAGAACAGTATATCCCAAACAGTAGAGGTCTCCAGACAGATCCTTGGGGTACACTGTTCTTTAAGGGTCTACCACTAGGGCTGGCTTCCATTACTTTGACTGAGTGGGTACTATTATTGAGCCAGTTAGCTACCCATCTGGTAATATTCAGGTTGATGCCGATCTATGTAGGCTTATGTATTATGGCCGACTGGAGATTATTGTCAGAAGGCTTTGGGTAGGTGAAGGTAGACAGTGTGCACTATCTTCCCCTCATCCATGTGTTTGTTGACCACTTCAGAGCAGTCAACTGGGTTTAAAAGACCTCATCTCCCTTTGACAATACCAAACTGTGTTGGCTCAAGCATTCTGAGGTTGCCGATGTCCCTGTTCATAAGGTCCTTGATAATGCCTTCCATGGTCTTGCAGATCAGGCTAGTTAGGTTGATGTGCATATGACTGGTTGGGTCAGTGGATGCTCCACCTCTGTGTAGAGGGGTGACAGTGGCTATCCTCTGTGCATATGGGATAACACTGGTGCTTAGGCTTTGGTTGGCTACAGTGTGTAATGAAGCTGATAGCTTATGCCTGAGTTCATGTAGGATGCAGCCAGGGATGTTATCAGGTCCCATGGAGACTTCAGTTTGTTGCCCTTGACAGGGCATTACGGACCTGCTCCCTCATGATGAGGGGAGGGGGGCAGGTGCTGTGCATGTCCTCCTTTACTGATGGGAGGACAGGGGGATGAGGTTTTTACTTAACCTGTCTGCAGCAGGTTGGCTATATCTATGGTGTATGTGTATATGGTGTTACTGACCACCAGTACAGAGCAGCTTTGGGTGTTGCCCCTGTGATTGCAGACATATGTGAAGAAGGCCTTGTGATTGGCCTTGGTGGATGTGTCCAATGTGCACTCTAAGTTAGCCTTACAGTAATTCACCTATGACCTTATTTGCTTGTTCAGACAAAGGTGAGATTGCTTCCAATGTGGCACCTACTCCTTCTTGGCCCTGTACAACCGATATTTCCATCTATTATGGAGTTTGTGTATTGCTGCTGTCCACCACAGAAGTTTACTCTACCTTGGGGGGAGATAATTTTGTCCAGTCAGGTATTGCTGAGTCCATACAGCTATGTAGGTGCTCATAGAGATGTTTGTTGTAGGCTTGGACAATAAGTCATGACACAGTCAAACACTTTTCCAATTTCAACCTAGTAATTATCATCAAACTACTAATTACTTTTGTTTCAAGGCAATACAACAACCTGTAGCTGTAGACATTTATGTCTGTTTGATGCACTGAAACTAAGAGTACACATTTGTAAAACAGGTACAGCATATTTCCCTGACGTTTTGCAACTCATGTCTATATGTTTGGGGCTTCCAGCTACTACTATTATGACATACATGTGCACAGATAATACTTGATATACACTTCTGTTCTTTATCAGTATGGCACACTGTGTTTACACTCTTGCAGCACAGTCATACCACTCAACCTGTTAGTGCAAGACATCTGGACTGCAAGTTTTGTTGAGACCTATTGTTTAACTTCCTATTTCCCATTATTGCATCCTCCCTTCTGCATTCCATTGCATGCTTAATTGTTTGACATACCTGTTATAGTGGTGCAGAGTTTTCTCACAGTAATGCAGATATGTAGGCTCTGTAGTTGCAGTCTGTCTGTATGTAGAAAGGTTCAGACCTGTTTTGCATAGGCAGCAGCTTGCCTTTTGTAGGTCATGCTCATGAGCAGGTGATGGCCTGTGCACCAAGGACATTATGGAGGTGTGAGAGCTACGGCATCAAGGAGGGTAGGTGGAAATACCTCTTAGAACCAGAAATGTGGAGAAAGCCCAACAAAATAGGGGAGAAAGTTCAAGAATTAGGGACAAATTGTAAGTATTGATATTTTACAGTTAGGAAATTGCTAGATTAACAGGGTTTGTCTGAACATGCATTTTCTGCATGATTTGAAGTCTGACAGTGATATGTATATAACATACCACTCAGTTGTACAGATTTCCGCAGAATGTCCAGAGGTTTGCCTCTTATGTTTGGTCTGTTCCTCAGACAATTTTTGTTTCTGGCAAATCAGTAAGATAATCTGAGGATTGAAGTCACTAAATGATGACATCCATTTGTGTTTCAGACTTCATATCCTTCAGAAAAATTATATATATATATATATATATATATATATATATATATATATATATATATATAAAACATTTAAAAGTTGTGTTACAACAAACCCTGTAACTCCAGCAACTTTTTAGCTTATAACAATTATTTAGGATATGTCCCTATTTTTGGCCCTCTGTCCCCAAAGTATGTAGGCTTTGTCCAGATGTCTTGCACTAAAAGGTTCAGAGGCATGGTATATCATTAATTAGTGACTTCACTCCTGATATCATCCTAGTGATTAGTATATATATATATATATATATATATATATATATATATATATATGTGTGTGTGTGTGTGTGTGTGTATTACTAATTCCACAGGCTTTTCCCTAATGTTGGATGACCATCCTGCATGCTATATTTACTGATTACTGAAACATTACTAATTCTCACAGCTCAGATGATGTAGTTGTATGTTACTGTGATTGTAGCACACAGGGTCCTGGGTTCGAGACTTGGCAGGGCTGATTATTTTGTTGCTGGGAAGAACAAGGGCTGATTGAGACAGAGAGATTAAAGCACATTTAAGCAGTTGTAAACAGGTTTGCGCAGTTTTGCATGAAGCTAAGTGATGGTAAGAGACGCTTAAATCCCCTTAGCTTCACTTAGTGGTGCTTATTCCCACGCAAACCCTTGCTAATTTTAAATAAAGAAAAGAAAAAAAGGTGATAGGAAAGTGGTGAAATGGCAGCAAGCAAGGGGCAAAATATTAGGAAAAGTAGTTAGGGATGTGCAGGATGGGTGTAGGAAACGACCATAGCTCTACATTTATTCTGCAGCAACAGCTGTGACTGATGTGGGAAATTTGGAATTTACAGCCTCACACCCTACTGGGAGGGGTGTTGGTAACATACATTAGTAGAGTAATTTGAGGGTAGATTGATTTAAATGTAGAGCTATGTATGGGGGATGATTTTTTTGCAGGACAGATGTCTTTTTTTTTTTTTTAAGGTAAGTCTGAGATGTTGGGGAAGGGTTGTAGGTATGTTTGGGGAGGTAGGTTGAGTAGGATAGGTTGCATTCGCAGACAGACATGACACACAAGATAGCAGACAGGGACAGTATATGACACATGAGGGGGGGTAAGCATCTTGGATGGGGAGGGTGGTTGGGAATCAGAGACCCATGAACCTCAAAATGGATACAGTGGGAGTGAGATCCCCACCCATAGGCAGTCATCACTGCACCTTCACAGCCCTGAAGGTGGCTGTGCTGGGGGCTGGACAGCAGGGGAAGACTGCCTCTCGAGGTGCACCAGGTGGTCCTCAATCTGGCTCAGCCATCCATCCAACTCTGAGTGGATGGCACTGCGCAACAGAACCTGGAACATATGGTAGATAATGGGCTCCTCTCCATGCCCACACCCAGGGAGGGGATGGGCCCCCTCCCCTGAGGCGGTTCCACCCGAAGGTGGTGCAGAACCAGCAGAGGAGGATGTTCCGGGTTGGGACCCAGACATGCTGGGGCCCGGTGCCACGACCAGCTGAGGTGGGACATCCAGATCCGCCGGGATCTGCCTTCCCGATCTTGCTATGGTGTTGAGGTTTTCTAAATTATATTGGCTAGTCATGAACAGAACATTTCAAAATTAGTTATAACAGCATGCGGTGTTCCAATTAACCCAAAACAATAGATTTGAAACAGTTGCATAGCTAACAGAACACATGCATAAATGGAACAACAGTAAGCATTGTAACAGCATGCCAGTTACATTGACAGCAACAGGCCACCAACAACGGTATTTGAACAAGGTATGTTAATATGCAACCAATTAAATATATGAACAATAGTAGAACACATGTCCCAACAATAGGTTTTGAGAACAACATACCCATAGTATATGAATCATAATTATTGATGCAGATAAGGGGTGAGGTGGGGAGAAAAAAAGTCCATTAACAACTGTATAAGTTTCTATTTTTCACAACAGTACTGCTCAATACTTTACAGGTCTGCCCTCACTTTACATCGACCTTTGGCCCATAGCTTCTGTAGCACATACATACCTATTAAACTGTCAACCTAGAATGGTATGTGGCAAACTGTGACAACTATGAGTACATGGCTAGAGGGGACTCGTACATGTCAGGGTTACATATTTGGCAAATAAGAGGTACCTTGCATTGATGTTGTGTGCTACTGGCATATTTCACCTGGATTCCTATCTGTGTCCAAAGTTATTGGCAACAGTGACCACTAGCTGTGACAACATGACACTTGAAAGACATGTATCAGGAAGAGTG